>NC_090231.1:759292-824292 GCF_024489055.1 Chanodichthys erythropterus | reverse complement strand
GTAGACGAGTGTCAAAATGACCATTTTCACCTGAGATTTGGATTGTAAAAATGACTTTATAAAGATGGCAGCATCATTATTTTATTTCTACACAGAGATTGGTAGATCTATTAGTGAAATCTGTTGACTTTATCAATCTGTGTTTCATTATATGTCAACAGAGACAGTTCAAACATGGCAAAAAGCACTTTATGAGTTTTTTGCCTCAAGTTTTCATGCCTGTAACTCAAGAAGTGTTAAAGATCTCTTAATATCCTTTTAGATTCTGGTTCTTAATCTTTTCTTTTGGTATCTCCATTTTTAAGGCCCAAAATGGTTCATATCCATTAGCCCACGATATTGAGCACGTTTCTCCAGAACATCTGGACTGTAGTCGTCGTCGATGGCGATCGGTTTGCGACGGGACTCTTCTCTCATGGGCCTCTGGTATCACCGCCTCCTTGATTACTGCTCTCGGTCTCCCTGCCGCGGGAGCGCCGTCTTTAGCGGGGGTCTCGTCTTCACTTGTTTGGCAGATTTAGATGCCATTTTCTGCTTCCTTAGTTATTAGACATGATATCCTATTATATTTGAAAAATTAAACATGTAGAGGATTATTAACTGGTAACAAAAAAGATCCGTACAGGAGCACGAGATAGACGCGTCTACTCCATTCACATCCAGAACCGCAGCAAAAGCTATTTTTCCCAAAATGGTTCAATCCCAGAGATATGGAGATCTTAGCGAGGCTTCATGAGTAAATTAGTAAAATGTACACATTTTCAGTGGTCAAAAATCAAATGTGGGTCACTTTTCATACAAGCTGATACTTTCTTCCCCAAAGAGGAATGTCTGAAGAACAAATAATGTTAGAAATGTATTTTGTTTCCCTATCTGAAAACAACTGTATAAACCTTTCTTCTGTAATCATCATTTTAAGGGCCTTATATGGTTCAATCTCATAGATATGGGGATCTCAAAATGACTCTATTTCCAAATAGTTAAATTTTACCCATTTTCAGTGGTTGAACACCACATGTGGGTCATTTTTTTAAACAGCTGATACTTGTTGTTGTTTAAAGAATGTTTGAAGAACAAATAATGTTGAAAGTAGAAATGGATCTTGTTTCCCTCCATCAAAACAATTGCATGGAACATATCTGTGTGAGTACACTGAAAATACACTGAAATGGTTGAGGCACATTACTTTAGTAACTGTGAAAACAACGGCGCTGTACAGACGGAGCGATCACAGTCTGGAAAAAACACCTGTTCAAATCCTACTCAATAATACTTCAGTCTTTATCAGGAGAAAAAGCACTGGTACTCACAGAAAGAGAGGAACGTCGAAGAGAGAACGTCACGCTCATGGACACGCACAATCAAACAAATAGCAATGTGCATTTTCACTTAAGTCATTTTATTATTTGTTATCTTCTGTCAAAGTTTCAGTCCTGAAATTCAGGAAAATGTTTGGGCAATGTGGTGTTTGATTTGTCAGGCTAATAAAGCCCACTGTAATTAAACAGAGAAAGAAAGATGAAATCAAACGAACACACGATTCTGTCAGCGGCGCTCCACGCGTGTCTCTGTCCGTGGTGCTGAAATCTGCTGCATGCTCAGCTGAAGCCCGGAGACCTTCCAGAACTCATGTTTGCATCCAAATGCACTCAGAACACACACACATAGAAACAGCTCTAGCAGCAGCTCACCAGAACAAAGTGGCCAAAGTCTAGAACAGCAGATTGTCGAGGACATAATCCAGCAAGGGTTTGATGGAGCAGCCTGACTTTTCCACTAAAGCACCTGACCTGGAGAAGTGAGAGACACAGACAGACAGTTTGGTCTACGAGTTCCTCACGACACGTCAGAGAAGGTGACAGCAGCTGCAGACATACAAATAAACCACTCGTCCTTGATTTTCATTTCACACACACACACACACACACACACACACGTGTGTAGCTGGAGTGAGTCTGAAGGCTGCAGGTGCTGTTTCTCTTTCAGCACATTTACTGAAACATTCATTAATACCCTTTAATGAGACTGAAAGAGTCACATTTATTTCTTCAGCTAGAAACTAACAGAGCTACAGACCCATCCGTCCATCCGTCTGTCCATCCGTCTCCCTCTCCATCTGTCTATCTGTCTATCTATCTGTCTATACGTCTGTCTGTCTGTCCATCCGTCCATATCTTCAGGTGCAGTTAAAGTGTGTGGAGAGCCTCCTTTGTGTTGAGTGAAGGAGAGTTCAGAGCCACAACAAGAACAAAGACCTGAGTGACACACACACACACACACACACACACACACACAGAAGCTCATCAAGCATGTAATGGCATCTTTCACCTCCTGAAAGAAAGACCGTGAGAGAACTAAGAGTAAAGAGCGTCACACAGACTCTGAACACACGGCATGAGCCTTTGACCGGTTTTGGATATAAGATCAAACTGTGGATTTTAAGAAAATAGATAATATTACAGGAAACAGGATCCCGACTCGACTGCACCACAGATGAGAGAAAAGCGATATATCTGGACAGAGACTCTGATAGGTTCAGATGACGATGACCTGTTCATTTTTATCTGAATAGAGGGAATTCTTTGGGAAGATGCACAGGTCTACGGTTAGTTTCAACAGACTTCATGATCACAGATTCTCTTTCAAGACTCAGTCGGCTGAATAACATTAGAAAGAATCACAGATGGGTTCAAAACACTGACCAACTTCACTCATTGATAACTCTATAGAAAATATTTATCCTCACAACTCATATGCGTATATATGGCTGAAGGAAAAACAAGTTACATATTTGATTATTTGGCAACAATATCTAACCATAAATCAACAAAGACAAATCATAAGCAAAAACAACAATGAAAATAGTTTGATTCGGGCTGTAAATTTATCTGAGGAGCGTAAAAATAAAAACTCTCAGAAATAAAAAAAGAGAACAGTACGTGCAAAATCAGCTAAAAACATGAAGAATCTGTCCCGTTTCAAGTACAAATACAAAATAACTTTGAACAACTTTATAGCAAAATAAACATGAATACAGTACAAACATATGGAATACATAATTGACAAGTACCAAAATCTGCTAGACTGGCCAATAACAGAGAAAGAGCTGATGGATAAAGATACAGACAAATAAATCAACCAAAATGTTTGCTTGTACCGCAGATTCAATCAGGCATGAAGGCATGCAGTCTAAACGTACAGAATCAGCCATCGAGGGCAAAACACACCACATAATGAAATCAGTGTACACCAACAGTCAAAGTATGATCAGAATTACAACAAAACGAGCTGAACCGTTCAGTCAAGGGCGTGAGACGGGGCTGTCGACCATCACGACCCTCTTCAGCTTTACGTTCACGAATCAGTGAAACGACTAGAACGATCCACAGCAGAACCAGAACATCCTGCACAAGTTCTGTCAATCAAGAAGGGCCTTCTGCACCATCACAACACATGTCCAAACTGAAATCTGACTTCAAATATGCCATGCGCTCTGAGAACATCATATGATCCTCTGCTGAAGCGACCCGCAAGCCGAGTTCAGCTCAGAGGAACTCAATCGGGCCAAATACTGAATCATACTGAGAAATGAGCAAAACAACCTCCGGAAACCTCTAAACATGAGCGACCTTGTCATTTAAAGCCCTTAAAACCATGAAATAACTATTAAAAACGCCTCCTCATTCAGACAGTCCTGGAGCTGCAGAAACAAACACACACAAGACTAACATCGCCAGCATCTGCACAAACTAATTATCAAAGCGCAGACTTACTGGACTGAAACAACACAAAAATAACATCATTTACTAGAAAATACTAAGGGTGGGCGAGATTTTGGACTATCGTCTCTGTCGCGGTCGTGTGACGTTGCTGTGCTGTGCGGTCACGAAAGCTTGTCGACTGCATGGGTTTTTAAGCTCTGCGGTTTAAAAACAAGTGATTTTAAACCATTGAAACGCAATAAGCAGGGAAAGACAACTCACTTCACTACATGTGTGCGCTGAGCGCTGTGAGAGACGGGCTTCAACAGTTAAATACACACACTTCTGTATCAAAATGCCCGTCTTTGCAAGTATTCTTGTAAACACAGTCAGTTATGTCTCATGTTATGATCGTAAACAGTTGTGATAGTTCACCCAAAAATGAAAATTACCCCATGATTTACTCACTCTCAAGACAATCATGTCTTATTTCAGACGAACACTATCAGAGATATATTTAAAAATAGCCTGGCTCTTCCAAGCTTTATAATGGCAGTGAATGAGGGGCAGATTTTGAAGAACAAAAGAAGTGCATCCATCCATCCATCATAAACATAGTCCACACAAAGACCTTCTGAAGCAAATCGATGAGCTTTTGTCAGAAAAATATCCATATTTAAAACTTCATAAGTTAAAATAACTAGCTTCTTGTAGACGTGTGGAGTACTTTTGTGATGGACGGATGCACTTTTTGTGCTTCAAAATCTTCCATTCACTGCCATTATAAACCTTGGAGGACTAAGGATATTTATATATATACACACTGTATCTCAGATTGTGTTCGTCTGAAAGAAGATAGTCATATACACCTGGGATGGCTTGAGTTTGAGTAAATCATGAGCTAATTTTCATTTTTGGGTGAACTATCCCTTTAATGTTAATCAAACAACGAAAGAGAAAATCTCTCAATGCTTTTGACTGAATTCATTTTGCCTTAATTTAATACAAGTATTTCTTTCAGTATTTCTTTGTTCTATTGTAGTTTGTTGAGAGAGAGAGAGAGAGAGAGAGAGAGAGAGAGAGAGAGAGAGAGAGAGAGAGAGAGAGAGAGAGAGAGAGAGAGAGAGAGAGAGAGAGAGAGAGAGAGAGAGAGAGAGAGAGAGAGAGAGAGAGAGTGAGAGAGAGAGAGAGAGAGAGAGAGAGGGAGAGAGAGAGGTCAATGGTGTCAATGTAACAGAGACGTAATGAAGGAACGATGGATGCACAAACTGAACAGATCAATCAGGCAGAGATCAGGGCAGCCCAGACACGATCAACCGCTTCTATTGTGCCACAGAAATAGGCGTCCTTTACAGTTGCCTGATCACAAAAAACCCTGCTCTCACTGAATGAGGAGGAGCAGTAATATCCACATGAATCCTGTGTGTGTGTGTGTGTGTGTGTGTGTGTGTGTGTGTGTGTGTGTGTGTGTGTGTGTGTGTGTGTGTGTGTGTGTGTGTGTGTGTGTGTGTGTGTGTGTGTGTGTGTGTGTGTGTGTGTGTGTGTGTGTGTGTGTGTGTGTGTGAGAGAGAGGTAAAGTGGGAGCTGTTGAGATCAGAGTGCTGAAGCAAACTCACATTCACACAGAGAACTGAAGAGAATCGCTGAATCAGCAGCAGCACTGCAGACACACACACACTCTCACACACACTCTCACACACACACACACACACACACACACACACACTCACACACGTTGAGCTGCCGCAGGTCACTCCTGTGGCTTGTTTCTTCTTGTGTTATGATAGGTTACATTCATCTCTAAATGAATAAATATACTTAAGTAGGGCTGAACAATTAGATTTCCACTCTTGTGAAACGGCAGGATCTGTAATCGATCAGGATTTTCCTCCAACTCTCGTCTGTAAGACCGTCCGACGGCGTTCTGCTCCTGCACACCTCCAAAAACTGAGCATATGATCAGCTGTTAGAAATGCACGGCTGCAGATGTGCTGAGTAGACCTGACCATTACTGACCCTTCATATGGTCAGTTATTCTGTATAAACCCTGATCAGACTGGACAGTATAGTAGTAAAGCGCTTTATAAAAGCCTCGTTCATTCATTCAATCACAATAATGTAGGATAACTGCAATAATTGTGCACTTCAAATTTCAAATCACACGTTCCATCCAAATATAAGCACCTAAAGAAACGCACAGTATCGTCTCGACTGAACAATCAAACAAATATCAATTATCACTATATCAGTCAAGTCTAACACAATCGTTTTAGAACTGCATAAATATAATATTTTCTTCTTCATAAACCGACACTTTCCCATCTTTAAATCACACGGTGTGATGAAGCTCTGTGACAGAGAGTGAAGTGCAGACGGAAAATGATCATTTTTACAAATATATATTTGCTAGCATCATAATCTGACCTGCAGAAACATGATAAAAAGTGCACTTCATGACCTCCAAGTGCTCAAATTACATTAAATTTTGTCTAGGGTGAGCTGCAAAATGATCCCGCATTACAGGTTGAGTGTTTCTCAGAGCAGCTAACATCCAACATCATCTCAGTGAAGCAACGACAAATAATCTCCTCCAGGTCTTCAGGTTTAAATGCTGGTGTGCCGCTCAGAATCCTTCAGTAACGCTCTGATGTCTGAGATCTTAATCACTTCAGCGCCTGTTCTCCTGTGAACATGCTGAAATCTCCACGTCATTTCATTCAGTCACCCCGGATTGATTTTTAAGATTCTCCTTAAATGAAATGAAAGGAATTCACTTTCAACTCCAGGTTCAGCCGGCATGTGAAATTCCTCTTAAGTGAAAGAAACTCTCAGGAAGCGAGATCAGAGCGTTTCTGACCATCTGTTATTTCAGTCGATCTTCCCCGAGCCACGATTATTGAAATTAAACCGCTTCGAGTTCTCTGGCTGCCATTATTAAAATCACTGTTCTTCAGCGTTTCATTCAAAGGGTTTGTTTCTCTTCAATCTTCAGCAGAAATTGCTCAACGCTGACCAAAATATATATTTATTCTCGTTTATCATTTCTCAGCCTCACATCATTCAAAGCTGATTGATTTTCTTCTGATTTGATGAAAGACTGATAGTGTCGGTCGCTCTTTTCAGAGCATCACAATAATAAACCGAGCTCTGGAAACTGCCCGAACCGTTTGTTTGTTACAATTTACAATCCATTTCTGCTCAAAACTCTAAAACTTTATTTCTAAACTTTGTTCAGAATTTCTACACAATAAAAAAGGGTTTCTCACAGGGTTAAAACTGCAATAAAGCATGCTTCAGGAATCAAGGACTTTGTCTGAAAGAACACTGCTGGATTTTCTCCTGGTATAAATGTCATCTGGGAACGGCCTGTCCGACATGTTCGTGAGATTCACGTGAGCAGAGACCGAACGCTCATCGTCCTTTGGTGAAAAAGAGTCACATTTTCTGCTTTTGTTTGATACAACATGAGAATATTCAGTTCTGGCAGAACGTTTTCTTTTTTATATCTGTAGGCCGCGAGCAAATCTTCCTGAAGCACATTAGGCCTCATCACAAAGAAAACAGCCTCGACTCTTCCCAAAACACGATCCGCACGCCTCCGTCACTGGAGCGTCTCATCAAGCGCGTCTGAAGTCCCGTCACGTATGGCTAATCAGTGTCGATGGTGTGAACGCAGCTCGTTTCGAGACACTTCTCATGCGCTGTCGTTACGTCTCTAGAAGATCTCTTCATCCGGGCGGGAGAAACGAGCCGGATCTCAGGTTGACTGGTTGGAGGAGAGGGATTATAGTCAGATTAGGCGCGCTGCTAACCGACGGCACCGGGTCACGCTCCTGTCACGCGGGTGAGGAGGTCGGGTCACGTCTGGAGCGCTGAGCCCGGGATCAGTGTTCAAAGACAAAAAGAGCTTTCAGCTGATCTCCCACTTTAAAGAGCTGACAGGAACTAAACTATCAGATAAAGCTTCTGGAAAATGTTAAATCACAGCAGTGCCGAAGCAGTTCACTCATGTGTAGGCCGATTATAAACAAACTGCTTGATCGTTTATACAAAATATAAATTATATTATCGTCCAGATGTAGTCTGCTAAATGCAATTTAGATTTTAAAGGGTTAGTTCACCCCAAAACATTTAAATTTCTGTCATTAATTCGTCTCCCTCATGTCGTTCCACACCCGTAAGACCTTCGTTCATCTTCAGAACACAAATTAATATCTTTGATGAAATCCAAGAGGTATATGACTCAACACTTTCAAGGTCCAGGGGTCTCATTTATAAAGCTTAAAAGGTGCGCACATTCTCCCATCAAGTTTGTTTTTATAGATCACAACCTTTGCGCGGGAACTGGCGTACGCACGCTTCCAGCCCCCGGTTCCCGCGCAAAGGTTGTGATCTATAAAAACAAACTTGACTGGAGAATGTGCGCACCTTTAAGCAAACTTTGAGCCGTGCGTTCGCACATTCTGGAGACAAAGTGATATGAATTGAGATAGTAGATGTGCTGCTTTCGATCACTTTTCCAGTGACGTGCTGTTTTAATGACAGCGAGGACTGTGGGAGCACAATAATTCCTCTTTAAACTAAACTGCAGATGTTATGACAAAATATTTTTTCGAGAATGATGATCAGTAATGCACACTTAACTTAGATATTATGGAAGACACTGCTGGATTCGGTGGTCAAACGGTCTGTTGTCCAGTTTAAATAGGTCAAATCATAATATCTTACTGTATAACCGCAGCTGCAGGAGGTGTTGATGTCGTGTGAAGGATCTTCAAACAGTTATTTGAAGGATATAATTTGAGGAAAACGGAAAGATTTGCACGTTTTCTTTTTAAAATACTTTGTCAGTGACGCGCCGACTCAGACAATTGTATTTACACTGCAATAAATAAGTAGTCCGATCTGTTTCCACTAAAAATAGCCTATAAACTTCCTAAAAGATATGTTCACCTCATCAAAACTGCATAAATTTGATTTGAATTGTTTAAAATTATTAAAATACTATCTGGCCAGTGGAAATGAATGAATCAACTCTATCCTAAAACCTTTATCTGAAGGATTTTATGGATATTTTGATATATTTATTCTAAAACATAAAGAGGATATTGGATGATCTTTATCAACATAATGTGTGGCACAAATGGCATTTATAGTCCATATCTAATATTTTCCAATGTCTTGTACCTTTGACGGTGTTAACCGCGGTGTCACGTGGATGGGAACGTGTATGTAAATGATATGCAGATGAGGTTATGCATAGTAAAACTAGGCGTCATAAGCTCCATATATGGTGATTTCGGGGAGGAGACAGGGTGGAGATGCACGTACACACAATCTTCCACTGACTGGGATTTATAAAGGGATTTGTACGCAGGTTCTGGCGTACGCATGGTTTTATAAATCTGATTTTTTTTTTGTGCGTACGTACACTTTTAGTAGGGATCCTACGCACAGTTTTGAGACCCAAAATGAGACGCCAGAAAGGTACTAAAGACATCATTAAAACAGTCATGTGACTGCAGTGGATCAACCTTAATGTGATGAAGAGACGAGAATACTTTCTGTGTGCAAAAACAAAACAAAAATAACTTTATTCAACAATCTCTTCTGTGTCATTCTCATACGTTGTTTACGTCCAGCGCTTCCAGGTTCATCGTCAGAATGCCGACTCATTATTGGCCGGCTCCTGCGTCAGCTGATCACACATGCGTTGTGCCGATCACGTGATCGGCTTTGGCCAATACTGAGCCGGCATTCGGGCGTAAACACGGAAGCTTCACTGTGCATCACCTGCGTGAGATAATGAGAGGAAAGAGAAGAGATTGTTGAATAACGTTATTTTTGAGCACAGAAAGTATTCTCGTCTCTTCATAACATAAAGGTTGATCCACTGCAGTCACATGACTGTTTTAATGATGTCTTTAGTTCCTTTCTGGACCTTGAAAGTGTGGATTATATTGCTGTCTATGCTCTTGAATTTCATCAAAAATATCTTAATTAGTTCTGAAGATGAACGAAGGTCTTACGGATGTGGAACGACACGAGGCAGAGTAATTAATGACAGAAATATCATTTTTGGGTGAACTAACCCTTTAAGATATTATAAACAATGTGTATCTTGAAAAGCTCTATACAGATACATTTGACTTGAGGAAAGAAAGAAAGAAAGAAAGAAAGAAAGAAAGAAAGAAAGAAAGAAAGAAAGAAAGAAAGAAAGAAAGAAAGAAAGAAAGAAAGAAAGAAAGAAAGAAAGAAAGAAAGAAAGAAAGAAAGAAAGAAAGAAAGAAAGAAAGAAAGAAAGAAAGAAAGAAAGAAAGATCAGCCAGTGAAACAGAACAAGATCTTAATTAGATCAAACACATTTTAGCCCAACATAAATCCATCCAGATGAAGCTTCTGACCTGCTCAGATCACCTGAGGAAAACATTCACAACGCACAGAAAACTCAACGACTGCAGGACAAAACATATTATTCAAACAGAAGGAAAATGTGTGTTTATTCACACCTGCTATTGGTTTGGAAAAAGAGCTACTCAAATCTGAAAGGGTCGTGAATCTGCAGACATTTTCCCTGTTTCAAGTGATGATCCAGCGGAGTGTGCAGACATTCGCTTTAGAGCCCGTGTTCGAGACAAAAGACTGAACTGCCAGAGACATTCACTGACAGATGGACAAATCCAGTCTGAGTGCATTAGGTACTTTCACAGTGGGAAACACATCATGATGAGCCAGAAATACTGATGAAGGTGAGAGTAACCCTGCTGAAGACCTGTGTGTTCTGATCATGACACACTCTGGACACACACACACTGAACACACACACTGAACACACACACACTGAACACACACACACTGAACACACACACACTCTGAACACACACACACTGAACACACACACACTGGACACACACACACTGAACACACACTCTGGACACACACACTCTGAACACACACACACTGGACACACACACACTGAACACACACACACTGAACACACACACACTGAACACACACAGAACACACACACACTGAACACACACTGAACACGCACACACTGAACACACACTGAACACGCACACACTGAACACGCACACACTGAACACGCACACACTGAACACGCACACACTGAACACACACACACTGAACACACACACACTGAACACACACTGAACACACACACACTGAACACACACACACTGAACGAGCACACACTGAACACACACACACTGAACACACACACACTGAACACACACACACTGAACACACACACTCTGGACACACACACACTGAACACACACACACTGGACACACACACACTGGACACACACACACTGGACACACACACACTGGACACACACACTCTGGACACACACACACTGAACACACACACACTGAACACACACACACTGAACACACACACACTGAACACACACACTGGACACACACACACTGGACACACACACACTACACACACTGAACACACACACACTGAACACACACACACTGAACACACACACACTGAACACACACACACTGAACACACACTCTGAACACACACACACTGAACACACACACACACTGAACACACACACTGAACACACACACTGAACACACACACACTGAACACACACACACTCACACACACACTGAACACACACACACTGAACACACACACACTGAACACACACTCTGGACACACACACTGAACACACACACACTGAACACACACACACTGAACACACACACTGAACACACACACACTGAACACGCACACACTGAACACGCACACACTGAACACGCACACACTGAACACACACTGAACACGCACACACTGAACACACACTGAACACGCACACACTGAACACACACTGAACACACACACACTGAACACACACACACTGAACACACACACTCTGGACACACACACACTGGACACACACACACTGGACACACACACACTGGACACACACACACTGGACACACACACTCTGGACACACACACTCTGGACACACACACTCTGGACACACACACACTGGACACACACACACTGGACACACACACACTCTGAACACACACACACTCTGGACACACACACACTGGACACACACACACTCTGGACACACACACACTCTGGACACACACACACTGGACACACACACACTCTGGACACACACACACTGGACACACACACACTGGACACACACACACTGGACACACACACTCTGGACACACACACACTGGACACACACACTGGACACACACACACTCTGGACACACACACACACTGGACACACACACACTCTGGACACACACACACTCTGGACACACACACACTCTGGACACACACACACTGGACACACACACTGGACACACACACACTCTGGACACACACACACTGGACACACACACACTCTGGACACACACACACTGGACACACACACATCTGGACACACACACTGGACACACACACACTGGACACACACACACTGGACACACACACACTCTGGACACACACACACTGGACACACACACACTGGACACACACACACTGGACACACACACTCTGGACACACACACACTGGACACACACACTGGACACACACACACTCTGGACACACACACACTGGACACACACACACTCTGGACACACACACACTCTGGACACACACACACTCTGGACACACACACACTCTGGACACACACACACTCTGGACACACACACACTCTGGACACACACACACACTGGACACACACACACACTGGACACACACACTCTGGACACACACACTCTGAACACACACACACTCTGGACACACACACACTCTGGACACACACACACTCTGGACACACACACACACTGGACACACACACACACTGGACACACACACTCTGGACACACACACACTCTGGACACACACACTCTGGACACACACACACACTGGACACACACACTCTGGACACACACACTCTGAACACACACACACTCTGGACACACACACACTCTGGACACACACACACACTGGACACACACACACACTGGACACACACACACACTGGACACACACACTCTGGACACACACACACACTGGACACACACACTCTGGACACACACACACACTGGACACACACACTCTGAACACACACACACTGGACACACACACACTGGACACACACACTCTGAACACACACACACTCTGGACACACACACACACTGGACACACACACACACTGGACACACACACACTCTGAACACACACACACTCTGGACACACACACACTCTGGACACACACACACACTGGACACACACACACACTGGACACACACACACTGGACACACACACTCTGGACACACACACACTGGACACACACACACTGAACACACACACTGGACACACACACTCTGGACACACACACACTGGACACACACACACTGACACACACACACACTGGACACACACACACTCTGGACACACACACACACTGGACACACACACACTCTGGACACACACACACTGGACACACACACTCTGGACACACACACTCTGGACACACACACTCTGAACACACACACACTCTGGACACACACACACTCTGGACACACACACACACTGGACACACACACACTCTTGACACACACACACACTGGACACACACACACTCTGGACACACACACACTCTGGACACACACACACTCTGGACACACACACACACTGGACACACACACTCTGGACACACACACTCTGGACACACACACACTCTGGACACACACACTCTGAACACACACACACTGGACACACACACACTGGACACACACACTCTGAACACACACACACTCTGGACACACACACACTCTGGACACACACACACACTGGACACACACACACACTGGACACACACACACACTGGACACACACACTCTGGACACACACACACTCTGGACACACACACACACTGGACACACACACACGCTTGACACACACACACGCTGGACACACACACACGCTGGACACACACACTCTGGACACACACACACTGGACACACACACACTGGACACACACACACTGGACACACACACACTGGACACACACACACTGGACACACACACTCTGGACACACACACTCTGGACACACACACTCTGGACACACACACTCTGGACACACACACTCTGGACACACACACTCTGGACACACACACACTCTGGACACACACACACTCTGGACACACACACACACTGGACACACACACACACTGGACACACACACACTCTGGACACACACACACACTGGACACACACACACACTGGACACACACACACACTGGACACACACACTCTGGACACACACACTCTGGACACACACTCTGGACACACACACACTCTGGACACACACACACACTGGACACACACACACACTGGACACACACACTCTGGACACACACACACACTGGACACACACACTCTGAACACACACACACTGGACACACACACACTGGACACACACACTCTGAACACACACACACACTGGACACACACACACTGGACACACACTCTGGACACACACACACACTGGACACACACACTCTGAACACACACACACTCTGGACACACACACACTCTGGACACACACACACACTGGACACACACACACACTGGACACACACACACACTGGACACACACACACACTGGACACACACACTCTTCACACACACACACACAGGACACACACACTCTGGACACACACACACACTGGACACACACACACTGGACACACACACACTGGACACACACACTCTGGACACACACACACACTGGACACACACACTCTGGACACACACACACACTGGACACACACACACACTGGACACACACACACACTGGACACACACACTCTGAACACACACACACTCTGGACACACACACACTCTGGACACACACACACACTGGACACACACACACACTGGACACACACACACACTGGACACACACACTCTGGACACACACACACACTGGACACACACACTCTGGACACACACACACACTGGACACACACACACTGGACACACACACTCTGAACACACACACACTCTGGACACACACACACACACTGGACACACACACACTGAACACACACACTGGACACACACACACACTGGACACACACACACACTGGACACACACACTCTGGACACACACACACACTGGACACACACACACACTGGACACACACACACACTGGACACACACACTCTGGACACACACACACGCTGGACACACACACACTCTGGACACACACACACTCTGGACACACACACACACTGGACAGGGTCATCAATACCCATTGATCAATCACAAATCAATACATCATTTGCATACTAATGACACAAACACACACTCTCACATTACACACCTTTATTTTCAGATTTTTGGCCCAATTGCAAGAGAAACGCCTCAGTTATTATTATATAAAGAACATAAAGGGGTTTCTGAACTTTATTAGAAAAGGGCAGATAAAGACAAGCCTGTACACACACACACACACACACACAGTAGCTGGATATAAATCTTACACACTGACATCCTCCTCTCTTCGTGTAAAGACTGTGTGTGTGCGCGCGCGCGCTCTGCGGGTTGTCTCAGTGAGGTCGTCTATCGCACCCCAGCGGAGGAGCTGCGCGCGCTCACATCGCCCTCACTACACATGAACTCATGAACTCAATGTGAATCACACACAGATTTCAGCTCATTTAAATGAACACGATACAGGCAGGAGAGAACGCGACAACACAACGACTGTCAACGACACACAACTTACTTCGCGCGCGCGGTCTAGAGATTGTGTTTCTCTCGAGACTCCATGTCAGCACGTCAGGTGTGTGTCGAGACAGATGAGTGATCGATGCTCGGATCATTGGAATCGGTTCACCAAAGATTCGTCAATCACTTCCTTCACAAGCATCCATTATTCTCCTCTTTACCATCAGGATGATTCCTGAGCCCGAAACACTTTATAAGATCAACCCTGACATGATCCGAAACAGATCACCTCTCTCTCACACACACACACTCACACACACACACACACACACACACACACACACACAGCTGGAAAACCGTGTTTGTATCGGAGATCAGACTGGCGCTCTTCAACTCATGTGTGTAAAATTGGACACATCGTCATGATGCTGATCAGAGACACCCAAACACACACACACACACACACACACACACACACACACACACACACACACACACACACACACACACAATGATCAATCAGCTCTTTACCTTCGGAATTCTCTCCCTGCGTCTCCGTCTCTCCTTCTTCCCAAATTCCTGCCGTTTTCACTGGAATCTATGGAATAATGTCCAGTATCCGTCAGAGCGCAACGCGTCTCGATACTGCGCGTCTTCCGATGGGAGCTGCTAAGCGCCGCGTCACCTGCGTCCTCACATCAGCAACGCGCGCGAACCCGCCCACAGAGACACGCCCCGCGCCGCGGGCGGAGCCGAGCTGCAGTCAGAGCGACGCGACGCGCGAGCACAGATGCTGTAGATCTCCCGATACAGGAGAACGCGACTGATGTTCCCCTCACGACAAACGACGCGTTTAGATCCGCCGCCAGGTTCCGCCTACAGTCCACACTGACTCAGACGCGCCGCTGGAGCGAGTCCAGATGAGCCGAGCGCGCGCGTCACACACTACAGTAACACATCACTGCAACAGTTCTGCGCTTCTGACAAATAAACATTAATAACATTCGGGCGCATGAGGTTAGTGGTCAGTAATGGGTAATCACAGCGTTATATTAAAGAGAATTGTGTCAGATAATGAATATGCTGGATGTAATCTAACAGCGACACTGCTTCGTGAATATAATGTGTGCGTAAAACGAGGAACGCAACGCAGTGGAATGGGAAAAACGCGAGCAAAAGCTGAACTTGTTTCAACTTGAGCGCGCATTTCTGAACGCAGGTTCACGCGCAAGACGAGACGCGTGCGCAAAGGTCAAACTCGCTCTTTTTGCGCATGTTTGTTTACATGGAAAAGAACGGCAAGAGTACGGTGCCCGGGAAGGGACGGGTTCGGTTCGGTTCGGTTCGGCAGCGAGTGAATGACTCACTTAATGACATTAAAATACAGGCCTACTAATTGATCACTAATCCTGTAAACATGGAGGAATGGAGTCAGTGGGTGATTACAGAATCTACAAAACATATATGGTACATGACATAAGGTAACAATAAATATATACAATTATTAAATAAAAATAAGCTCTAATCAGTAAATTCATTTAGAATTCTGTGGGGTTCTTGTAGGCATATTATCCATCTTCTTACAGAGGTCTATTCTTCTGACATATAGGATTACTAATGATAAATTATTCAGGGGCGAGGTGTGTAATATTATATAATTGCTATAGATTCAACTAATTCAATATCAGTATGACACCAAGAGAAAAGACACACAATAACATCTGAGCAAAACAAGTGGCCACACAATTCATATGAAATACATTTTACACAGCATAAAATATTTAAAATGTGACTAGCAAGTTTAGATAAATATATGCAGTTCGATCTCACTGGCCTGAGAAATGACTGTCATGCAGTTAAAAACTATCAGACATCACGAGGTCCAGTGTTCCTGCCGTTCCTACTTCTCCCAAATAAATGATCCCGGAGACTTCCTGCCTTCCTTCTGCTTCTACTGTCACCAAAACACACTGCGCTCTGTACAGCAGATCAGACTGAACGTGAAGACGGTTCCAGCGCAGCTCGTACTGAGAGCGTGGTCATGACATCTAAATCTTTATTGAGCTCATCTCATGATGTTTACAGTTTTTTCAGCTGCTTACACACATTTTCAAAACGTTGCCTCTATTTTCCAAAACTTTACACACAAATCCAAGAATCGCACACATAAAATGCAAAATGAAGCACTGCATTCAAAGTATCACAAACACGTCTCAAAGCAAACATTTGTCTTACGCTGCAAACATCTTTGCCATTATATTGTAATTTTGGATATATCAGGTATTCAAAACCTAAAGCTCTTCTTTCATGAGCTCCTGTGTCCGTTTCTGTACGAGACTGAAAGTAATTGACAGAGAGATGTTGAAAATTCACGGCAAACACGGAAGCAAGATTGAAACCAAACTACACTCTAAAAACTGCTGGGTTAAAAAAACCCAAGCTGGGTTAAATATGGACAAACTCAGCAGGTTGGGTTAAAGGGCACCTATTATGCCCTCTTTCACATGATGTAATATAAGTCTCTGGTCTGGTCAAGTTTCAGCTTAAAATACCCCACAAATTTGCCCCTATTTGGGGGTGAGCAAAAACATGCCTTTTACTGTATTAATATATTGCTGGCTAAAAAAATAAATCCAAAATTGGTTGAAAAAAATGGCTGGGTAAAAACAACCCAATCCCTGGTTTTGTCCATATTTAACCCAGCAGTTTTTTTAGCATTTGTGGTTGTGAATACAGTATTACAGTGTGACAGAAAAGAAATACATCAGCCATGTGTAGCTGGACAGAAACAAAGGTTGAGTTTGAAAAAGGAAATCGAGATACTTCCTGTTAGACTGACATGTGCTGCACAGAGAATTGTGTGCTGTGAAAAAGGGTTTAATGAAATTGAAAACTGAGTTGAAGGCAGAGAAGTGGTGTATGGTTCAGTTTTGGTGTGTTTCTGGTGTTTGAGTGTCCGGCTTCAGAAACTGTGTGACAAGTAAAGATTTTGTGTGTAAGCAGTTGAAAAAAAACGTATAACTCATGCAGAACTCCACCTGCTGGAATCGGCCAATCATAAAGCAACACTGCATCACTTCTGGTGGCGCTTTTCACTTTTTACATTGAGAGCGTCAGTCTTTGTTTACGGAGCGTGACCTCAGCGGATAAACCTGAGCCACATCTCTACAACACAGAGACATCTCACAGATGTTCCTGCACAAGAGTGTGTGTGTGTGTGTGTGTGTGTTCATGAACCCCAGTCCTCTTTCTTTGGACGACATGCTCTTCATCTGTCTCTCTTTCTCCTCAATATGCTTTTCCAGGGTGAGATGCGTGTTAAAGTCACACAGGCATCTGCTGGAATAATGAATGGGCCAATAAGCAAACGGAAACAATATCCCTTTAGAGAGCTCTTATTGAACCATTAAATGGAAACACTAATGCACCATGTATCTTCTGAAAAGGAATGAAGCGTCCCTGCCATCTCTCTCTCTCTCTGACACCTTCACTCCATCTCTCTCTCTCTCTCTCTCTCTCTGTTTCTGTTTATTAATTCAACAGGCCGTGCGACACCAGCTGCAGTTCTTTACAGTTCTCCATCCGCGTCGAAACACCTGAGCTGCCGTCGGATTTCTCCTGGATGGCTTTCTGAACACATCACTGCATACATCACTGGCCAAAGCAATTTAGTGAAACCTTGTAAGTCCCGACGGCCATTACGGAGGCGTGAGGGGCTGGTGGTTCAGAGAGGAGCGCAGGAGTAATTGCAGTGACGCGGAGCGAATGTCGTGTCCAAGGCCACAGAGCAGCTCCGAGGAGGGACAGCTTCGGCTTTAATTAGCCCAACCTGAGAGGTCACAGGGTCACAGACAAGGGACGTCTCCCAGAAGTCCTCACGCCAGCTTCTTGGACACATTTTGAAAAACACAGCAAAACAATTATACATAACTAAAAACCTATGAGATAAAACAATGTGACCATGAAATAAAAACTTCTTTGTAGATTTAACACTGAACAGTATGTTTGAAAGGTTGCTTGACCATTTTTAATTGTATTATTGTTGAGTGTATATCAACGGCAACCTTCCGTTCTCTCTATTAAATCCAACACAGAAGTGACTTAAACTGCAATTCATCGACTGGCCACTAGAGACAGGCTCCAAAGGGAGTCAATCCCATAGACCCCCATGTTTACTATAAAAGCCCAACTTTACAGCAGAATTATACTTTGGAGGTGGGCTCATTCGTTTGTGAGAGTCTAACATATATGATTGTATACAGTTTTACAACATAAACGCTGCTCAAAATGCATAATTTCCTGAAGAACAATGATAGAGAGCTGGGGCCGTATTCACAAAACATTTTATCTTACCACTAAGAGTTCTCCTGAATAGCAGAGAAAGTTCTCAGCTAAGAGTTTTCTCTTAACACCTATTCACAAATCTGCTGAGACCAACTTTTACTAAGGAATAGACTGAAGTCTTTAGCTGAGAGTGAGGGCGGGGTTGACCTCGTTGCTATGGAGTAAACACACAGTGATTGGCTGATGGGGGAGGAGTCAGCGATTTAATCATAGAAATATTGTAGAATGAGGTGTCATGTTTCCATATTAAAATAAAGGTTTTAAAATACAAATGTTGCCATATTCAAATGAAGGTTTTAAAATGTAGGCTAAGTGTCACTAATTAAACCAGTATATACAGTTAATTCTTGGATGTCTGTATCTCAGGAGAATGCAGAATTCAAGTGACAAATTATGTTTTATAAACAAAGTTTGGGAGAAACACATTCAAACAGTTTTTCTAATCAGCTCGAGAGGAGGAATAAATACACAGACGAGAGTCGACTCGCCTATAGTTACTTCGACAGTTTTCTGCATCCCTCCTCCACCCGCTCCTCTCTCTCTGGGTTTGGACTAACTCCAAGCTCGGATCCCTCGATCCCCTTGGACAGCACATTAAATATGCTTAATTTTACATTTTTCTTTTTTTTTTTTACTCTATTCAGTCATTTGTAAATGTGAACTCATGAAAAACACTGTCACAGGTATTGTCCATCGGACAATATTACTTATTTGTTAAAGATTAATTTGTGGTGCCTCATTGTAGATTCAGATTTATAAATCACAATGTATTGCATTTATGTAGAAAAAGTTGAGCCCCCAAGGCTCAATCGCTATTGCCTCAATGGTGTTCGGTGTTTTTGGGTGGATTAGGACTGTTTGTGTTTTAATCTTAGTGACTCAGGAGTCCTCTTGACTACTCCTAACGTTTCACAGATTTAGGAGCTACTTTTAGCCTTAAGATGTTTTGTGAATACGGCCCCAGATCATTCAGAAGAATATGACGCAAACAATGGACAATATCTCAATATTTCATAGATTTAACGCTTTTGTGGACAAAAAGTGCTGCTGGATGTTTTTCAATGGACGTGTATCATGGACATTTGTGATGGAAGATGGCAACCGCCGCCTCCGCCCACTTCGGGCTTCAAAAATGCTCTTCAGAAACCTACAGGTGACGTCACGGACACTACATACATGTTATACAGATGGTGTATCCCTCTATGTATTGGTATCACCTTTGATTTGACTTGGTTTAACCACGTCAGCATGGTGCACTACGATGTTTGTTTATACGGATGTTTACAGAAATCTCAGTATCTCAGTTCAGGATCAAAACTAATGAAAAAATCTGATCTCATTACAAGATACATGATGCACATATTGAAATGTTTAGCACATTCTTGTTCTTTAGACTTATGAAGGATTTGAGTCTTAAATTTCTTGGGGATGCAAGCAATAAGAATAATTTTAGATTTGAGACATCTTCATTTTCTTAGGAGCATTTTTTTAAATAGCTGACTTTGCGTTTGATTATCTCTGGGAGCAGATATAAACCTGACGTCTTCACAGATATGAAGTCTTCTATGGAAGCATTCGGCTGTAGACATGATGAGACTGAGAATCAGAGCTGTGAAGCAAAAGCCTGCTGTCTTCACGGGTTTGAGAAATGAACAAACATGAAACAACTAATAAAGATTAACAGTATTTTACAGTAATTGTTTATGATTCGCATACAATAGATTACGCTTGTCAGTGACATCTAAAACTATATATATATATATATATATATATATATATATATATATATATATATATATATATATATATATATATATATAGCAATTCAAACAAATAGTCTGACTCTGATGAATTATACATCATTTAAACGTTGCTTCCAAACTCAAGCTCACTGGAAAGAAAGAGAAACAGGATCTCAGAAGGGAAAGTTTTAGTCTTAGAATTTAACCTTGTGAATGTCAACCACACATATTCACATCTGATTCATGTTTAATTCTGTTTATACTATTTCAGCAACTTTCATCTGATGTAAACAAACTATATGACTAAAAAATCATATGATGAGCGCATGTTCTTACTGTCTGAAACTACAGCTGACCTTCACCTTCACTGTATGAGACTGACACGTGATCACAAGCACAGAGAAAAACAGAGACTGAAGCAGTTAAACACTGAATTTTAAAGTAATCTGAGCACTTATTATGACATGTGCAGCATCAGTTTTCTTCAGCGGCTCTGATGGGGAGGAGTCATGATTCATGATCACATTTGTTTGATAAAATTTGAAACTGACAGCCCTAGTAAAAACAAATGGACATGTTTAACATGTCAATACACTAACAATTGAAGGCGAGGACAAAGTTCTGTGATAGATCTAAAAAAACATCCTCAAAACATCAGCTAAATAACAGATTAGCGACGTCTGATTTCGTCCCGAGTGAGGAATGAAAACAAGAGATTCATGTTGAATCAAAACACACTGATTAATTAAGCTCATTAAGACAGTCACCATTTCACTGGTGAATCAGTGCTTTGAACTAATCATTTGAGTGACTGAATGATTGAAACGGCACCATTTCTTTCCCGAATGAATCGGTGCTTTGAACAAATCAGGTTAAGTGAATGACACTAAAATCAACAGCGGGTTTGAGGGCTGTTGTATAATTGTGAAATTATTAACAGTTTTTATATCATAAGCACTACAGGTGTATTTGGTACCACAGCATTCTTGAAATGTCAGATCTAACATCTTCCCCAACAGCATGTATATCAGGATATTATGTGTAGTAGTACAGAAGTGTTATCTTCTGCTATATATACCAAATTATTACAAATCAATTACTCATGAATTGTAAATTATTACCACTGTAAATGCGTTCAACTCAAGTATTTCTCTTTCTCTGATTTGATATCTGCTGCATTTACAGTGGGAAATACCGCTTCTATATATATTTAATCAGTGGTCAATAATTCAGGCCGGATGAGTTATACAGTGATCGCTCTGAAAAATATTTCTCCGGAAGAAGTGAAGAGAGTGTCTGTATTTATCATATGAACCGCTCCGGCCTCCATCGCTCATGTGTTCTCACAGGGATTCGGGAGAGAGATGGAGGGACAGATAATCAGCGAGAATGTGTAAAGCGCTGAATCAGTACCTGCATGTCCAGCCCGCGGGCTTTTCCTGTGAGATTTCAGACACAGAGTTCGAGGTTATGTGGCAGAAGATGCTCTCGGGCTCGACAGACTCAAACAGACAATTTCTTCCTTTAACATCTGCTGCTCATGTACACGATCAGGCATAACATTATGAGCACCTTCCTCATATTGTGTTGGTCCTCCTTTTGCTGCCAAACCAGCCCTGACCCGTCGAGGCATGGACTCCTCTAGACCCCTGAAGGTGTGCTGTGGGATCTGCACCAAGATGTTAGCAGCAGATCCTTCAAGTCCTGTAAGTTGTGAGGTGGATCCTCCATGGATCGGACTTGTTTGTTCAGCACATCCCACATACTCGATTGGATTGAGATCTGGAGAATTTGGAGGTCAAGTCAACACCTCAAATTCGTTGTTGTGCTCCTCAAACCATTCCTGAACTATTTCTGCTTTGTGTCAGGAGCATTATCCTGCTGAAAGAGCCACAGCCTCCAGGGAATACCGTTTCCATGAAAGGCTGTACATGGTCTGAACAATGCTTAGGCAGGTGGTACATGTACGTGTCAAAGTAACATCCACATGGATGGCAGGACCCAAGGTTTCCCAGCAGAACATTGCCCAAAGCATCACACTGCCTCCGCCGGCTCGCCTTCTGTTGGATCTTTCGGCGGTGGACAGGGGTCAGCATCACCCTGACTGGTCTGCAGCTCCATACTCAACAAACTGATGCATTCTCACACCTTTCTATCAGAACCAGCATTAACTTCTGGAGCAGTTTGAGCTACAGGAGCTCGTCTGTTGGATCGGACCACACGGGCCAGCCTTCAATGACCCTGTCTCCGGTTCACCACTGTTCCTTCCTTGGACCACTGTTGATAGATACTGACCACTGCAGACCGGGAACACCCCACAAGAGCTGCAGTTCTGGAGATGCTCTGACCCAGTCTCTAGATATCACAATTTGGTCCTTGTCAAACTCACTCAAATCCTTACGCTTGCCCATTTTTCCTGCTTCTAACATCAACTTTGAGGACAAAATGTTCACTTGCTGCCTAATATATCCATCAGGAGCCGTGATGAAGATGATCAGTGTTATTCACTTCACCTATCAGTGCTCATAATGTTATGCCTCATTGTATGTTTGAATGTTGTGTTTCAGGGTGATTTCTGAAATTCATCATTGTTATTTTGTCCAACAAATAAAAAAAGAGTTTAAATAGATGTTTAGATGTAATATTTGTAACTCACTTTTTTGTCTGAGATGAAAGTGACATTAACAGTTCAAACTGGTTTCATGTTTTTACACCACCAAAAATACGACCGTGTTTGAGAAAGCCTCTCTGAGACCATAAAACTCACTTTACACCCAATCGCACAGACACACAGCACGTCTCGCCGCTTCTGCTGGCTGTTAGATTTAGAATCTGCAGGACATTTGAGTAGTTTTAGCTATATATCTACAAGATGACCATTAACATTTAGTGCTGTGATAGTGCTGGGCTCACACTGAATTTACTGTCAGAGAGTCACCGATGGGTCAGTCAAATCAATAATGCTGGAAAATCCCACAGAAGGTGTTGGCTTGACCTCCCAGGAAAGGTGAAAATACTGCCTGAACCGTCAGCATGAACAGACCCATACGAGCGCTGGGATTCATGTCTTAATGTGTGTGAATGAACTATGAACCAGGTTTAATGACACTCACTACCTGTTTTACTGCTGAGGAGAACAAAAGACTTCAGATCAAAGATCCTCAGATGAAGCGCACGCCTCGGGAAACACCTCGACCGCTCGCAGAATGATTGTTTCACATTAACAGTGCCACATTATTCAAGCAATAAAGTGCCATCAGGGAGAGACGGTGTGTGTTTATAGATCTACTTCCGCTCCGGAAAATGTCACGTCTCTTTGAAGAGCCAAATGTTTTCCTTTCTGTTTTAGTCTTTCCCTCTTTATTTTCAGGTCAGTCAATCATTGATGTTCATGAGTCTAATCCTGTCAAACAGCAAAGAATCCTCCTCAATCCCATCATTCAAATGAATATCTAAACTCACCCGTATTCACCGTCTGCTGAGATCATCAGAGGCTTGACGAATCAGCCGCACAGACACACATCTGAACTACAAACACAGCCATTTACTTCTCATTCTCTTCTCTATGTTTTCTTTATTTTTATGTTAATCTAATGTTTCTACATTTTAACGAAAAAATCCAGTACCTTTGTTTTATTGTGCTTTACTCTGCGTTCTGTATTTGGCATGTTCATCTATATTTCAAATAAAATCACAGTGACTGAACAGAAAAGACAGAAAGAAAAGAATACAAGGTATTTTTTGTCTTCTTTATTTATTCTGATATTGTCATGTGCCTCTCAGATGAGCTTTTTGTTTAGCATTCATATTTTATTTTGTTCCAAATGTAACGTCTTATCTTCTCTTTCTTGACATCGACCTGCTGTCTCTCTCTCACACACACACACACACACACACACACACACACACACTCACACACACACACACACACACACACACACGCACACTCACACACACACATCCGCACACACACACACACACACACACACACAACTTTGATTTTGTGAATTGTGAGGATTCTCCATAGGCGTAATGGTTTTTATACTGTACAAACTGTACATTATCCCCCTACACTACCTCTACTCCTAACCCTAACCATCACAGAAAACTGTCTGCATTTTTACATTTTTAATAAAACATTGTTTATTATGTTTTTAAAGTTATTAAACAATAGTGTTACTATTCAGATCAGTTCAGTTCATATTTTTATCTCATCCGTCAAACTGATAATACATATTAAGTGTCTGTTTAACCCCACCGGATCAGGCCCAAAGGTGCCAGTGGCGAGAAACCCAAACTCCATCAGATGACAGAAATGGAGAAGAACCCTTGGGAGGAAGCAGGCTCAGTCCTCCTCTGGCCAAATAACACTGACGTGACGATTGGCGTCCTGTTTCCTTGGAGACACACGTCTGCTTTACCTGCCATCTGCTGCACAGCTGGTGACAGTAAATACTAAAACGTTCGTGCTCTGGAGCCTCTGAGAGCTCACGACTGCCAACACACATGAAGCGGACAGGTGTCTTTATGCAAATGAGACGAGCAGCAACCAGCACTGGCATCTGAGCGGCTGTCGATGCCTTCCAGAGCACGTGAGCAGATGTCGATGTTCGGCCGTGAGGACGCGACTCTCAGAGTCAGAACTGGAGCAGCTCTTGATCGGGCCGTTCATGAGATGGGAGATGGTTTGTTTAATGTGAGCGCAGGGTGGGTTGTTCTGCCATGTGTTGTTTCTCCTTGAAAGTTATTTGTAGCATCTGTGCGATCAATAGCTCTATTCCCCGGGCCGGTGACCGCTGTGATGTCCACTGGTGAACGGTCAACCCTCGACCAGCAGCCAAACGCCAGCGTTACTGGATTCTGAACCTCAACAGCAGACGCTTTCTGTTCCGGCAGTAAAGCTGCTTTGTCTGACATCAAGAGAGCAGCTAATGAAAGCTTCGTTAGCATTCAGCCCTCATTGAGCCAGAGGACGACAGAATCCATCTGCAGTCATGTGATCTTGGATGAGTTCTGGATTTGCATAAAAACTGTGTCTTATGTTTGAGAACTTGAGGCAGCGAATCACACTGTAAAGTGATCTAATTCAATCAGTCACATCGGCCTGACCCTATTTCACAAGAACACAAACACATATTACATGTATTTATAGTAAATACAGCCACGAGAACGTGTTTCTATTCTATACACAGAAGATTAACATCTTAAGGTGAAGCAGTCGTTTTCATTAACACAGACATGGACCTTATAACTGAACACACAAATCACAATGGCACTGACAAAACAAATGAAGTAAAAGACCAAATGACAAATGAATAGAAATGACAGCAAATGCAACAACAATGCAGCATAAACTCAAGAAGCAAAGAGTGAAACAATAAATAACACCGCTTCATAATCCATATTATTCATTCATTCCTATTGCTGTGCATTGAGATCTCTCACCGTATTATTATCTGCAGATTTCACACATCCTCAAAAGCGCTCAAGCTTGTCACAAACAGAACATAAGTCACAGGAAAGATTGCTTTGCTTTAACGCTCTTTTGGCTGGACAAACTGGCTTTTTAATTCACAAGTATTGTCAGGCTTTCACAAGAATAATTACGGCAAATTCAAACAATGGCGACATAAAGATGCAAAAGAGTCGAAATATGAGCAAGAAATTTGCACATTAAAGGATTAGTTCACTTCAGAGTTCTAATTCCCTGATAATTTACTCACCCCTGTGTCATCCAAGATGTTCATGTCTTTCTTTCTTCAGTGGAAAAATAAATGAAGGTTTTTGAGGAAAACATTCCAGGATTTTTCTCCATATAGTGGACTTCACTGGGGTTCAACGGGTTGAAGGTCCAAATGTCAGTTTCAGTGCAGCTTCAAAGAGCTCTACATGATCCCAGACGAGGAATAAGAGTCTGATCCAGAGAAACCATTGGTCATTTTCTAAAAAAAATAAACAATATATAATGTTTAACCACAAATGCTCGTCTTGGACTGCTCTGTGATGCTCCACGCATGACGTGATCATGTCCCAGATAGCAACTTTGTGTCGGCCCAGATCTGTTTGCCATATCTGGACCACAAGCAGGCCCCAAAATTGCCACATGTCAGCCAAGAGCAAAGAACTGGACCTTATCTGATCCACAAAATCTTATGTATTATTTATAGAGTCATCTCAGCATTAACAAGCCTGTTATCAAGCAGAATCACTGAAGGAAAGAAGGAAACAGAAAAAAAGAGATGAGCAGAAACACAAGAACTACAACTGACTTCAGCCACAGCCTTCGAGGAAATCAACTGAAGATAAAAGACATTAAATCTCTGTAGATCTGATTCAACAACTCCACAAACAGCATTACCAGCTTCACTTGTTACTAACCAGACTGACTTTATTTCTGTCAGACATCTACAGAAGCTCTTATTGAGAATTAACAGAAGTTTAACCCTCATGTTTGTTTCGTTTGAGATTTGTTACATTGATGGTGATTGATGTTTCCATTAGTTGGCCTCTTAACTTTATACATATATTTGTCTTCTCTGGCTGCTGTGATAGTGTTTCTGTCAAACACATTAGCAGCAGCAATAAAAATTGAAATGAGATCAGGTGTGATCAGGTGCTGTTAGCTGTCGATGATTTTACTATCATCGTGAAATGGCCTGAATCAATGATGTTGTTTAGATGAAAAAAAATGTTTTGTGCCGTTAATATACTAACATTACAAACCCTGTGTTTCTGTGACATGAGCTCGAGCTGTATTGCAGAAATAGTTTATTTATGTATTTTTATTTTTTTAAAAAGGTACTTTAAGACGACACACTAAGACATCAAGAATCAGCACATGAATCTCAACTATGGTGACAATCAAAAGCATCATGTAGCTGCAATGCATGCTGGGTACTATAATACAAAACTCCCAGAATGCATCAGAGCATTATGCAGCTGATCTGATTGTCTAAATATTTTGTTTATTGTCACCATCATTGAGATTCATATGCTGATTACTGATATCTGTGTATGTCAATATAGTTTTCCTTCTTGTGTTTTTATTTATTTTCATCTTCTAACTGATTTCTGCAATACATCTGGATCTCATTTTTCAGTAACATTTATATTCAATTATTACAACTTCAGTGAATCAGGCTATTTCATGACGATTACAAAATCATCAATAATTAACAATGATCACACTTCAGTTTTCTTTGCTGATGCTAATGTGTTTGACAGAAACACTACCACAGCAGCAAGAGAAGACAAATATATATGTTAAAAGTTAAGAGGCCAACTAATGGAAACATCAATCACCATCATGGTAACCTTAAACGAAACAAACAGAGTTAAACTTCTGTTAATTCTCAATAAGAGCTTCTGTAGACATCTGACAGAAATAAAGTCAGTCTGGTTAGTAACAAGTGAAGCTGGTAATGCTGTTTGTGGAGTTGTTGAATCAGATCTTCAGAGATTTAATGTCTTTTATCTTCAGTTGATTTCCTCTAAGGCTGTGGCTGAAGTCAGTTGTAGTTCTTGTGTTTCTGCTCATCTTTTTTTCTGTTTCCTTCTTCCTTCAGTGATTCTGCTTGATAACAGGCTTGTTAATGCTGAGATGACTCTATAAATAATATATAAATATTTTGTGGATCAGATAAGGTTCAGTTCTGGTTTATTTCTTTGGTCTTGGCTGACATTTGGCATCATCATTCCGCATGTGCCAGATGTGGGCCGGATTTGGGCCGACACAAAGTTGCTATCTGGGGTTGGAAAGGACTCTTACTCCTCGTCTGGGATCATGTAGAGCTCTTTGAAGCTGCACTGAAACTGACATTTGGACCTTCAACCCGTTGAACCCCAGTGAAGTCCACTATATGGAGAAAAATCCTGGAATGTTTTCCTTCATTTATTTTCCACTGAAGAAAGAAAGACATGAACATCTTGCATGACATGGAGGAGAGTACATTATCAGGACATTTTAACTCTGAAGTGAACTAATGCTTTAACCAAACTAACCTATTTACACAAACTGCTCAAAAAGGAGTGTAAAGGCAATTCTTATTTTTATATTTATTCATATTTAAATATATTGTAGGTGTGGTGTTAATGTGTAGGCCCTGTTTAAAGTATATGATTTTATATGTAATATTTTATAATTATATAGATTTTCACTGAACTACCATCCCTCATAGGTCTCTTAGTGCTGTTTGATGTGAATGTTGTGGATCTTTTATCGTGAGGCTGGACTGGACAGTTTTCTCTGAATATGGGGCACATCATTAGGATGTTAAATGGCCGAATGTGCCTCCTAAATCAGAATGTGTGCTTCATGAACTCGACGTCTGTTGCGTTTCCAGGTCACTTCTCTGGGCTCTCTGACCCTCTGCATCGGGTGAGTCAGGCATGAGTCAGGCCACGTTCGGCCTTCCCTTTATTCTTCTGATTCTCTTCAATATTTGACCTCATTCATTTATCTTGTTAGCCGAGTTTGTCAGTATTTGTCCGGGGGGAAAATCTAGACTCTGATCTATTTAAATGCATCTATGCAAGCTGCTGTAGCCCATCTCTGTTCCCATCTCATTTGCCATTTCAGAGCTCCCTGTAGGATGTGGTACGAGTTAATGTTGGACATATTAGTCGAGTGTCGCCATTGGTCACTGAATCAGAGCTGTGTGTGTTTGTTACTCTGAACACATTGAGAATGTGTGGATGAAATGCCAGGAGGCGCTAGCAGCGGCAGGAGGGTCCTTATCAGTCTCTGAGCAGACGAGAGCTGCTCTTCTTAATTCATTTCACCTGATTGGGAGGCCAAGAGTGACATTTCACATCTCTCTGTGTGTGTGTGTTTAGTGTGAGAGGAACGGGAGGTGGATTATTTTATTTTTACTCCTTTTACACTGTAGTAATTCACAGAATGAAAGCTGCAGTTTTAGCTTTGTCCACCGAAGGTGCCTGATAGCTCTATTCAGTTCTGTGGTTTCCTTCAGAATGGAACAGCTTGAATTAAAAGGAAATTATAATACTATTGTCACCATTAAGTTTAATTTAGCTTTAGTTTCATTTTTCATAGACTATTTTATGTTTCTCTTTATTGCCGTCTGCCATTGTTCCTGTTTGCACATCATTCATCAGTTGTCACGGTTATTCATTATCTTCCTAATTAGAGCACACCTGTTTGTATTTGTCACCTTGTGTATTTATGTATGATTCTCACAGTGTTGGTCTGGTATTGTTTGTGCTTGAACGCTTTCTTGCATCTATGTGGATTGCCTGAGTTTACTTTGTTTTAATAAACACATTTCAATATGAATACTGGACCCTCAAATTAAGTAGAAAATTGACATTGCAGTCCACCTTGTTGAACTCCCCTGAGAGAACCTCTCTATCCTGGAGTACTCCGCCTGCTTTTTGATTGGCAGCCAGATCGCACTTCAATGATGAGACCTTAAAGTCTCTTTATTAGACAGGAGTAAACTATTATAGTCCCTTGGAACTACCAGACATGGGAAAAGGAACCTGGGGAGAGGCGATCCTCCGATGTCTGCTACCCTCAGATGTCAGTGGTTACGACCACCGCAGAGCTGGAGACCACACTGATGCTCACCACGGACCTTGAGCCAACACCAATGCCAACAACGGAGTCCAAGAGGGAGCTGAAAGTAGCCGCCCAATCTGACCAGGTGTGTGTGCTGACTTCTACTTATGAGCCGGTAGGAAATAGAGAAGAGCCTGAAGATGATGACAGCCTCCTTCCGCTAATTCCACCCAGTCCTGAGCCTTCATTGCCGCTGACCTTACCCAGCTCAAAAACAAATGGACTGTTGATACACCAATATGATAATAGACTGAATACACCCATACTGCCTTCTTCTTCCACCTCCTCTGCCCAGGCTTGTCGATCTCTCAGCCCCACCTTCGCAGGTGCCTTTCAGTCCCTCGGCTCTTCTATTGGCTCTGTCCTGCTGGGATCGGCCGTGGACTTCTAGTTCGCCAGCTCAGCCTAGGTGTGTCGACTCCTGTGTTCCACCTCAGACCTCCAGGCCAGTAGCTCCATCATGGCTCCTTCCTCCTTTGGCTCCACCACGCTTCCTCGTCCCACCGGCTCCACCTTGGTCGGACATCACCCTGCCTGTGCCGAGGACCTTTTGCTGCGCTGCGGCTCTCCATCCCTTCAGCTCCGTCTGGCTCTTCCTTCCCTGAGGCTTCACCAAGGTCCTCGGTCGCTCTGCCTCGATCCTCAGGTGCCCAGGTTCCTCCTCAACAGCTTGTCACTGTGGCTCTGCACTGCCGTTCAGGACCTCTGTTTTCACCCGGTTCTTTCAGTCGCTAGGCTCCCCCAGGGTCTCTTGACCTCTCGGCTTCACCACTGGTAATCGAATTGCTAACTCTGCCTTCGCTCCTCTCCCACCATCGATTCCACCATGGGCCCTCGCACCACCTGTGTTCTGGGCATCCACCTTTTCCACCCTGCCATCGCCTTCTTCCTGGTCAGACCCTCCATGGCTGTGTCCACCATCAGCTCCTCCAGGGGTCGTTCCGCCGTCTGCTCCTGCACCTAGTTCTGGTTCTATTCATTATGTTCCTAATTAAAGCACACCTGTTTGTATGCGTCACCTTGTGTATTTGAGCTTCTCTGTTTCTCACAATGTTAGTCTGGTATTGTTTGTGCTTGCACGCTGTCTCACATCTATGTGGATTACCTGAGTGTACTTTGTTTTAATAAACACGCTTTAATTTGAATCTTCATCGTCAGTCTGCCTGTAACTGAAACAGCAGAGCATGTGTTAGCAACGCCAATGCCATGGGTTCGATTTCCAGGAAAAGAAAGGTTTGTCACTCTGGGCAAAAGCATCTGCTAAATGCATAAATTAAAAATAAATTAACAAAAACAACTCCATTTCAGGCAAAACTATGAACTCCAAGCTGCCCAATCACAATAAAATGAGTTCATGAATGGCCCTCAAGTGGCGGTTCTTCTGTCCTTTATCTGCTCTGATCCGACACCTCATCGACCTCTCAACACTTAATGTCGAGTTTCCAGGAGTTCTTCCAAGAGCCAGACTATCATCACAATAGCTTCAGTTCATGTGCTTCATGTGTTCGTTTATTCTCCTGGAGAGATGATGGCCAGTCCATTGCAGATTCCTATTACATTGAGTCAATTTAGATATTGATGGTTACATGATGCATTAAATACACTGATACATAAAATATCATTCTGAAAGAATCTTTAGATTTCCTCATCATCACGTTTTCCATCTGGTAGCTTTATCATTTAGATATGTTGCTCATTTTATCTTGTTTGCATGTACACATTTCTGCACATTTCTTTTGCAATTGTTGTTTTCACAGATTTCCTGTGCATTGACACTTTCGAACCCCTCTGACTCTTACCCTTCTGTTTCTATTGTTTCACAGTCTCTTCCATCACCTGACTGATTATTTCTCTCTCACACGCTCCTCATTTTCCATTGGGAGTTTGTTTCTCCTGTGAAGAGGGATGGTGTTCCTCAGAGAGCAGCTGGATGTGGATATTAACTGAAGGTTTGGGAAGATTCATCCCTGTATCTCCCTCGCATCATCTCTCTGTTATCCTCAGCGTGTGTGTATTGAGTGGTGTAATTCACTTTTTGCGGACCACTTTTTGTAGATCTACTATAGATGGACAATATTTACCAGATATCTTTCTAGTGACATAATTAGGAAATAAAAGATCAATATGAAACAAATTATCAATCCAAACCTCCAACAATCCAACATTCACAGATGAATCTAAAAGTGAAAGATGTCTGATAAAGACAAACACACAAACCTTCTTCTGGTTACTGAATCCCAATGATTTCAGTTTCCGTCAAACACACTGACCACCACGAACTGACCCTCTAAATGAAGACATGACCTGTTGTATGAAGCACCACCCTCTGTTAAAACCCATCCCATAATGCATCAGTCTTACTCCATGAATGCAGAATCCTTGCTGATCTCGATGGCTTCGGTTAAATGTCAGACGACAGTCAGAATGTGCTGTTATCGGACAATCTCCCATCAGTGTGTGTTAAAGAATGAGAAGTACAGCACAGAGCAGATTGCCGGCATGTGAAGGGAGAGCTGTGAAAATGCCCTCACGGAAATGCCAAGCCGTCACTCAACATTGGGAAGACAAAATTGGATTGAAATTCCGGTTCCTCGTCGTCAGCGGGACGCCATGAACGTGTCCTTCCTAATGCCGAATTATGAACACACTGTGTGAGCTTTACCTGCAAAGACATAAAGACAGAAATTACCATTCAGACATTCCAGGAAATCAGGATGATCTATCTCTGTCATCAAGAGATTGTATAGCAGGGAAGAATTGTCTGATTTTCAGCTTTCCTCCATCTTTCCCAATCCTTTAAATAAAGAACATAAATGATATTCTTACAGTCAAAATCATAGAGAAAAACATGAGCTAACAGCTAGTGAAACCTACAGCTCCTACAGACAGACAGACAGACAGACAGATCTTTTATTCATCCCATCATCAACACTTTGACTGGCACCTTTGATTCCAACCCTCGAACTCAGAGCCGTCATCTTTGATGTCGAATGTGTTTGACATCCTCTTCTGTTCCTGTGCTCTCTCTTCTTAGGGTTGATGTTTTGTCCATGAATCTTGCAAATCACAAATTCACACACACACACACACACACACACACACACACACACACACACACACACACACACACACACACACACACACACACACACACACACACACACACACACACACACACACAATTAAATAAAACTAGTGTGTTTTGTTGATGTCGAACATTTGGTTCTCGGATCATTACCACAAATGTCCCCATGTGTCATCAGGGTTTGCTCACTCAGTCATTCACAGATCAAATTAGATTTTAGATTTGTCCCCCCAAAAATGCTGTTCCTCTATTTCTAGATACTCCAGAGATCCAGAGAAACTGCAGTGTATTTATTACAGTAAGATGAATCCGGTCAGAGAACACAACTTAGATCTGCTCAGAATGAAGCCTGAACCCTTGGTGTGGGACCCGTCCATCAGTCTCTTCAGACAGAAACAGTATTGGATGAGAACAAAACTTAAAGATATTAAAGGAGCTGCTTTACAGCAGGATCTGAATTTGTCTCATATTAGATGAAGTTTGCATAATTGATTCTGTTATTTTCCTGTTTATTACTGTGAAGCTGTTTTGAAACAATCTGTACAGATCCTTTTCCTATTTGGCACCTAAACTCTGGAACAATCTTCCTAGCATTGTTCGGGAAGCAGACACACTCTGTCAGTTTAAATCTAGACTAAAAACACATCTGTTTAACCTGGCATACACATAACACATTATCTACATGTAAATTGTTAGGCTGCATAAATTAGGGAACACTTCCCATAACACCTGATGTACTCGCTACATCATAAGAAGAATGGCATCTGTGCTTACATTAGTCTCTCTCTGTTTATCCCGAGGTTTGCCGTAGTCTGCCAGATCCAGATCCGTATCCAGATGAGATGAAGGACCTGTGCCTAGACATGATGATAACGCAGCCCTGAAGTGTCAACTAAACTATCCCCTGCGAAGGCCTCCCTCCCTTTCCCTATGTATAGATAAAACGTTATCAAAATTATTCCAGTTTGCAGAGATCTGTGGACACGTCTAATTTTTCTGTATTATGCGGACCAGTAAAGTAATGTGGCAATGTCACTTTGTAAAAAAACAAGCGTCTGCGAACATACACACTCAAACACGAAAATGAATGACAAGAATGGATTAAAGGTCTTTGGTTTTCATTTAAGCGGCCCCAAAATTAATAATTAACAATTTTTACAATGGAAGAGATTCAATCAAAAACCTACATTAGCTTAATAATAATATTTTCTTAGAGCTGCTGTAAAGCCAAAACAATCTGTCAATTAATTTTCCTATTATCACTGTGAAGCTGCTTTAAAACAATCTGTATTGTGAAAATCGCTATGTAAATGAAGATGACTTGACTAAAAGCACTGTAGAAATAAGCTGACTGGTTGTGACAGTTGTGATTAGTTTCAGGAGACCAGAGAGAGAAATCGTGCCTCCACACTCACCGTTTGTGTTCAGCTACTGACCAGTGAATAGTAAGCTCTCTCCAATGGGTTTTTGTGGCTTAGTCCATAACAGCTCAAATGTAATAATGTAAATGACCAAATTCTGTAAAAACCAGCTGCAGAGGTGTAGAGATGATGATCATATATTTTACTTCTTTTTTTTCCAGAGATACGAGACTCTACCTGCCCCAGAAAGCATCAGTCTCAAAAGAGACTCACACTAAAAATAAGCGTTTCATTCGATGAGCTCCAGAAATGAACTGCAGATGCAATGAGCAAATATACAGTAAACATCCACATGTCTGAATGCAAATAGATGACTGTGTATAATCATTTAATTTCCTTTTAATCACTCCAGTCTTTAATTTCTTGATTATGTATTTGCATGACTATTTTACATACAATATTGTTGTTAGCAAGGTGCAGACAGACAAATGAAGATCAGGAATACATTTCAAATGCAGAGTTTAATAATACCTTCAGATAGCTGAAGGTAGCAGCAACACATACACACATGCTAACTCAAACGAGACTGTACAAACACTGAGTGAAGATGAAGAACTAAATGACAAAGAGCTGTGATGAAGATTAGTATCCATGAAAACTGATGAGTGGTGGGAAACTCGAACAAAGGAACATGTGACTAATGAAAACAAACTAAAAAACTAAGAACAAACACAACTGATATTTTGTAACAGAATGCCCCCTCCTGGAAGTGTGGAGAGGAGAAGGAGGCGGACGAGGAGATAACGAAGGGATGGTGACAGAATACGGCAGACAGATGGTGGCAGGAGGATGAAGAAACCCGGTGGCGATGATGGCAGTGCCCGATGCAGTGGACCCAGTGCTCTGCAGTAGGGGTGACTGAATAATCGACGATTCGAATGTTCGATAGGAGGAGCCTGATTCGACTACCAATCTCACAGTCGAATCGTCGCAGAGGTGTTATGAGAAGAGACATGGGGGCGCTCAATATCTGATTTTACAGACATACCGGTTCTTTCCCAATAGGTTAATATACAGCCTATTATGTTAATACTATAAATAAAAATGTGAAAAGAAAGAAGCTTTTAATAAATATTTTTAATGTGCGTGAATAAATCCAAACTGTGACCGATTTAAGTTTCACTTTCATGATCCGTGAACGGTAGATGAGCATCTTTACGGCAGGGATTAAATCTTCAACAATGTCTGGGATAAAGTGTACAATTGGATGCACTTTGAAATGGTAAAAGATGATCCAAAAAACGTATGATGCAAGTTGTGCCAACAGCTCATGTCCTACAACTCAACAACGACAAACACTGTGGCGCGCTTCTATATATTTTTAAAATTAAATTTATTTATTTTTTTGTTTTTTGGTGCATCAATGTTGTGCTGTAGATTAGTTAAAGCTTGCTCGCAAAGACAATTTAGCCGATGTAATTAGATTTTTTATATGAAATGTATAGCCTATCTATGTGCATTGTGGCCTTTCTGCAGTTATTAATATATATATATATATATATATATATATATATATATATATATATATATATATATATATATATATATATATATATATTTTAAGGTTTATTGATCCAAAATGTTTTTATTCATTTTCTTCTATATCTTTGAGAGTGTTCTATACTTCGTGGCTGTGAATGTTTATCCACATTGTCTTTCATTTGTTTAAAAAAGATAAAATCATTGTCAGTTTCGTCTATCACTTCACAGGCAGTTTTGTTGGTTTTTATAAGATGTTTCTCTGTGCTGTGTGTGAAAGAAAATAAAAGTTGTCTTAAGTCGCAGGTAGACTATAGCCAGGCTGTACTTCATTTTCCATGTCCCGCTCCATCTCGTGCACAGTTCAGCGCGCAAACTGCTGGTGGACTGCTGTTTTCCACACCCCAGATTATGATTCAACTATCAGTCGAATATAGGTAATCTGATTCGAATGGGATTTGACTATGTAAATCCGTAGTCGAGGACACCCCTACTCTGCAGTGATGACAGCCCACAGCGGAGTCTACGGAGGGAGCAGGCAGAGCTGATGGATCCCAGGGTGCAGATGGTACAGAGTGACATCGCTGGCACTGGAGATCTAGGCGTCTGAGGCAGAGCTGGTGTGACGGAGGACAGAGGCAGAGCCAGGTAGAAGGAGGAACTCGCTGTAGCCATAGGGGTGGAGGGACTGAGCGCAGCAGAAGGCTCATAAGTCCGTGGCAGAAGCCTGACTAAGGAGGAGCCGGTGGGACGAGGGAACCCAGTGGAGCCACAAGGTTGAGGGTCTCTGGTGGAGCCAAGGGTGGGGGGAGCCAATGAGGTCTACAGGGTGGTGGTAGTTGGCCCAAATCCAGAACAGTGATTTGAGGGTCTCGTCGTCATAGGAGCAGGTGATGGCAAGATGGCTGAATAGTTCTGTATATCTAAAAAAAATCAACACCCTTTTGGGCAATCACAGTGAATGTTGCATGTGAATAAACAGCTAAAAGGATATTCTATTTGTCCTTGTCTGCAGATGCGCTCTATTAACGTTAGGCTATATGTGTTGGTGTCTTCAGCCTTTGGGACGGGTTTTAAACATCAGCCATGTGTGAGTGAGTCTCCAGGCTAATACAGAATGCATGTCACAGAGAGACCGGCCCAAAGCAATCCAGGGTAACATAGCAACGGTTTCTGGATGAACTTTAGCCCAGCGTAACATCCATTAACCCAGAATGAACCGCCAAATGAGACACACTTGTGGTTTTTAACAGCTAGCAGCTAAACCAGCAACGTGAAATGACTGATTCAGTTTTACATGGCTTTGAAATGCTTTGAATCATTCCATAATGACAGTCTTGTCCTTTGACACCAGCTGTCCATCACTGAGTCTCCTGGACAATTTAAAGGACGCATTCAGCGCTTGTGGAGATGATGTCAGATGTCATGGACATGTACAGTCTGAAAAACATCTAAAGCAGACCTCATCCCATGAAAACCACACCTGCTTCTCTTTGCCTGTCCTCCCTAAACCTTCAAATCTCTCTTTCGCAGTCGCTCGTCCTGATATGAAGGCTTGGCCTATGGGGCAAAAGCTTTTTGAAATAATCTTTAAAAATTTTATTCAAACACAACCCTTATCGTAATTCTTTTCTGCATGTGGGTCCCTCTGGATCCCCGCGGCTCAGTGCGCCTGAATCAAATGTGAAGTCCAAATTTAAATCAAAGTCCTGTAAGCTGTGGTCTGTCCTGGTAAATAAGTCTGTCTTTAAGTATCAGATCTACGTGTGCAAGAAGAAAAGCAAATACGGAAAAGAGATTATGAACCTTTAGTCACTCGTTATCACAAAATAAACTGTTCTTAGGCATGAAATAACGATTAATATTGATCTGAGTTTATTCTGTGAGGAAAGAGTCACTAATACAGTGATCAATTGTACACAAATATTTGACAGAATGCTGAAGATCTGTGGTAAAGCTAGTGATAAAGTCAGCAGATAATTTGCCCTCTGTAAAATAAAGCAGCACTTCTGAAAGCAGTCACACAGAGAAGCGACAAACCGTGATGACGAGGGACTGAAGGAGTGTGAAGCAGGAAAACGAGGAGTTGGAGGTGATCGTCAGCTTTGATGTCAGAGAGGAACGTGAGAGGTGAAGACAGCCGAACAGTTCTCTAAACATGTGCTGGAAAACATTGTAAAATAAAATGAGATTAGTTTGGACATCATGTCAGCAATGGTAGTGATATTAGTTTGCTGAGCTTTATTCAGGTTTACATACAGCGAAACCTCTGATACACCCAACACAGAAGTCGTTTTTATCTCTGGGCTGTGTTTGAGTTTGGAAGACTGTGTATATTTACATTCATATTCATTTGGCAGACGCCTTTAACTAAAGCAACCAACAGTACATCCCATGTGGAAAACGTACACTTCCATAATGTACTTAAAGTGATTTTTGCGCATTAATTTTGTATACTAAATATATATACTACTATAATATACTAAATACTTCTTTAGTACCCATCTTTGTATGAAAGATTGGTTCAAGTGTACCACGAGTGGTAACTAAATAAACTTTTTAATACAGAGATAGTATGTTAAAAAGCACATTTTAGTTCATATTCACGCCGTCTCAAAACAGCACAGCTATTTTAGCGATCTAAGGCCTCGTTTACACTGCAGGTCTTGATGCCCAGTTCTGATTTGCTGCCTATATCTTTTTTTTTTTTTTTTTGACCATCCTTTCACACCTTCTTTCAATTGTGACCCATTCATGTGTTTACACTTGCCATACCATCTGAAACATTGCCAGTGGAGTAAATGTTTTAAAAAGTGGGTGGGACAGGAATGTGTGTGGTGGCGTATTTTAATTGCATTATCACAATAATAAATGCATAAAATTAATTGACATAGACCTCATGTTTAATATGATAGTTTCATCTTTACATCTACTACAATACAATATATTGTTAGTCTCTAGAGTATTGTTGTTTCTTTTGTATTAGATACATCCGTGCCGTGAGAAAGGTAGTGGGGACAATATCGACCCTGGCAAAAAGTGGTGAGGACACCCGCAAATTACATCTGTGAACATCGCGCATGTTTAAAGGGGGGTTCTACCAGAAAGACTCGGGAGGCAAGATAATGAAACACTGATATTTATTACTAAACAGCAAGCAGAATATATATATATGAGTTAATGATCTTTGGCGTAGGCCCCGTCCGAAGCTCACGTCCTGAGGGTTGCAGACTTTGCATCTCCTGCCTGAAGCTGAAGGCAGGGGCGTAGCCAACCCACGGGGAGTAAGGACAGGGACCATCCTGGTGGTGGTGGGGAGGTTGGAGGTGAAGTTCGCGTCAGCATCTGCGAACTCAGACAAGTGTAAGTACCAATCTTTTATACTCCAAGTGTTAGATAATGATTGGTTAGATCTGAATTAATAGTGACGTAACATTTGAGTCTTCCCGGCAGAACTTGCGCTAGAGCTTCATTTCTTGCATCACACACGAAATATCCTCGAAAACAGATTTGTTTCTGTGCGAGTCTTTAATTTGATCTTGAACTGACTCCTCTCCCTATAGGGTTGGAAGGCAGGTAACTGCGTTGTTGTCATTTACTGCCTCCACACGTGCTTCCTCCTGAGAATATCACGTCATTAAACTCGGAGAAGTACCAAATTGTTGCAGTTTTAATGACGTACAGAACGCACTGCCTCAGAAAATCCGATCTGCCTTTTTACATGGCAGTCACATTGGCACATATCTGATTTATTTCCACACATGAATGAAGCCTGAAACCGATCTTGAAACATTTGAATGCGTGTTTACACGGTCAAAGAACACATCCGATCTCTGTCTCAAATGAGCAAAAAATCGGAATTGGGTCACATTTCACTGACAGTGTAAACGAGCTCATGGTCTGAAGCGTACGGCACAAGTGTGCTTAGGACGTGTCCGAATTCACTTTTGCTAGTTTAACGACTGGAAAAATGGTCGGCACGCCTGGCACATGGTCTTAAATGGTTCATGGGCAATGTTCCCTCTAATTTTTTTCTTGCTGAGAAAAAAACGTTTCTCTGCTGAGCGCACATTTTGGCCACCTGAGCAAAAACATACTTGATATCAGACATGTACAAAGAACGCACACACAAATGGTTTTATCATGCAACTGTAACATTTAACAAGCAGTTCAGTCACTAAATTAAGCACATTTTAGGTTACTTGAGATTTTTTCACATTGCTGTATTAACTGTACCAGTCTTTATCAAGAAATTTTATTAAAATATAATTTCATTTCTGTCCTCCTGCAGGATAATATAATATGAGCAGTTACAATGATGGTTTGGGACAACCATAATGTGTTTTTGTTCAGTCAATTATTAGCAACAGACAGTGTTAAACCATCAAAATTACATGTTTATTGCTTATGAATTTCCCAGATTTTATATACTAGGAGGTTTCAAGATTTTTCGTGGCAAGGAGCCCTAAACAATCCCCTTGTGAGATCAATGTTTTATTAGGCTTACATTATAATATAATATAAAAAATATTTAAGTATTTAAACTGATATACAGTATTATATCAGTTTAAATGCTTTCATTTGTTTTAATATATTATAAAGTGAAAACAAACTGAAGCATTTAAACAGATCTGATAAAAAGCTAAATATTTTTAAGAAAGTGAACATGTGAACTCTTTTATAGTTATCTAAACATCCCTGAAATGCACACACACACACACACACACACACACACACACACAAATCTGTTTAAACTGAGGTATATCACTGCTGTATTTTGAGTTTGCTCTCTGTGGTAAGTGTGTGATTGTAAATGTCTCAGAGTTTTGTTAGTATTCTGTGCCCATCATTCCCATAGAGCTAATGACACTGTTTCAGACCAGCACACCCATGGGTGAACAGATGGGCGCACGTGCATTTGCTATTTAAACAATGTGGTGCTGGACGTGAAAATGATAAATGTGTCAGGTTGAAACTAGCAAAAAACACTTGCTTCATGCCAGGTGTATGATAGGGAACTTTAAGTTCATGCATTCACTGGGAATCAAACCCATGACCTTGGCATTGCTTGTGCTCTACACTTTGAGATAGATAGATAGATAGATAGATAGATAGATAGATAGATAGATAGATAGATAGATAGATAGATAGATAGATAGATAGATAGATAGATAGATAGATAGATAGATAGATAGATAGATAGATAGATAGATAGATAGATTAGATAGATAGATAGATATGTTATTTGTATTAATTAAGCAATATTGCACAATAGATTTTATAAAGCGTTCAATTCAAATGTGCAAAATCCTCCATAAAGAAAATAAGCGTGTTACGGAAGCAGGTGAAACAATAAGCCAATGACTCCAGGTGTTCGTAGGTTAAGCGCTGTGTTGATGATTGGCAGAATGGTTTGTGAGGCACTGCACCTTTAGGAATAAAGATTCTTGAAATAGAGACACTTAATTATGCCTTTCTTTTCACAAGCTAATGAAACAAAGCTCTAGCTCTTGAACCTGAGTAATCTGCAGGTGTGCTGTTACAGTCAAACACTCTATTATTCTCCATATGTATTAGTGACATTGGCCTCCACTGCAGCGGTTCAGGCAGCCAGTCAATTCCTCCTATTATTTGTGTCTGTGAGTCACCTGGCAGGATAACTGTATCGCTCACACACCGGCTCCCCGTGAGAATGTGATTCTGCTCGGCCATCAGCATCTCACACACACACACACCTGCGGTCATCAGCGGTCGGCCGGTCTGTCCTGCACTGGACTGATAGCTGAAGCCCTCAGGACTCGGTTCAGCTGAAGAGATCTTCAGGTGTCAGGTGTCGCCCCTCTGTTTAAGGCCAGTCAATACGGCCCGACTCACACTCACGCCTGCGGAGGGACAGTGATTCACCTTTTCATTACACACTGAATATTTAAACAGCACTGAGGAGGCTGAAAACTGCTGAAAACTCTGTCTCCTTCTTTACTCCATTATATCTCATGATGGGTGCTGGAAAACAACACATGTGCAGTTTTATATTTACATAACACACACACACACGATATAGTGTTTAGAGTGAGACGGAGAAGCCCACATCAATCACTGTCAAGTGCGGCTCTCGTCCTGCAAACACACTGCTATCTCTTCCCTCAATCTCTCAGTCTCTGCAGCAGCGTTTATAGATTCTGCTGTGCCACGGTGATTTAGTGTTAAAATCACAGAGTGAAAATGAGGCAGATGAGTGCAGTGGTAAACTATGCTGGTAAAAAGGGATTCTCTGCACAACAGTCAGTTCGCATGGACCTCTAGGACTACAAAACATTACCTTACAGTTTAATCACTGCCCAAATAACTGCAGTGTTGATGAACAGACGGCTTGTGTTACACGTGCCATAGAGCTAATGACACTGTTTGTGGGACATTGATTTAATGCCAGAGTAGGACGAGCTCCTCTAGATGACTCCAAGGTTTTTTTTTGTCCTCCAAGACCTATAACCATCGTACAGAGTTTTTTCCTTAGTCACCTTCAGCTGCTCAAAGACATTCAAGCTGTTCACTTGGAGTTTAAGACATTCACGACACACTTCTGCACAGCTGTACTGTGAAACTATACAAACAAACTTGAGACGGACTATAACGGCAGCTCATTCACTTCTGTCCATTGTGCTTTATTCAGTCAGTTACGTGCTTCAGAAATTATCATCTTCACTCACTAGATGTTTCATTCTCAGGAAACTAATTCTATAATTCTGGGCATCTCTGTCTAAAATTGAAATCCATTTTCATGTGATTTTGTGTGTAGTTATTATTTTGACCCTCAGTTGTCATTAACTGAATTTATGGGTGACATGCAGACACACAGACACAGACACACACACACACACACACACGCATGCAGACGCACACACACACACACACACACCCATACACGCACGCACACACACAGACACACACACACACACACACACACACACACACACACACACACACACACACACACACACACACACACACGCATGCAGACGCACACACACACACACGCACACCCATACACGCACGCACACACACAGACACACACACACACACACACACACACGCATGCAGACGCACACACACACACATGCACACCCATACACGCACACACACACACAGACACACACACACACACACACGCATGCAGACGCACACACACACATGCACACACACACACACACACACACACACACACACACACCCCCAAACACACACACACACCCACACACACACACACACACACACACACACACACACACACACACACACACACTTATCTCTAAAAGAACGTGGTAAATAATGTTTGAGAAACATTCTGTGTTTATCTAAAAGGGCACCAGGGAAAAATGAAAACAATTCACTTCAATTTATTTGAATAGCACCTTTTAAAACGCAGATTGTTGTAAAGCAGCTATAATAAAGACCAAAAAACAAAAACAAAAAAGAAAGAAAAGTAGTGCCTTACAACTTCCCAGACAGCAGCCAAGAGCAACAGAGGCAAAGAAAACCCAACTTTGACACCGTGTGGAACACATGGTTCATATATTCTGATTCAGTTTGATTCATTCACACACTGCTGTGCTCAATATTACAGTTTTTTTCGATTGCTAAACGACAGTGAGCACAACTGGAGCTACATGTGCAAAACTCGAACTACAGTCTGCAGTACCAACAGTCACCTGAGCTAAACAGTTCACACATGGCTCAAAACAGGCTCAGTGCAGCCAAACACTAACACAACCCTCACTGAGATACACACACTGTCACTCAGAACACACTGAGAGTAAAAACACTAGCATCAAACACCAACACAGAAAATACAAACTTTTCATCTTTACAGTTTGAACAATTTCAGTGACTTCATACAAAGTAATATTTTCTTCAAAGAAAGATTGACATTCTTTCACATGATTTATTTAAATTTTTAGAACATAATTCTTTAAGGTAAATGAAAATTAGCAGTTTGCTTCAATAGTCTGTAGTAATTTACGGAATTACAGTAATGAGTTACATATATATATGTGTGTGTGTGTGTTCACTAACAAGTCTAAAACAAGACACCTGCTTTCAGCTGAAATTGCAATGTTTGAAAGGCACAAGTCTGAAATCTATTCTGTTCTGAATGTGTGGTTCACAGTTTTGACAGCAGTGTGTTAGCATTTGAACAAAGTGCTGTAAATCCACAGTGTTGTGCAGGTTGTGGTTAAAGTCATGGGATAAGTGTGTAGAGTTTTGAAAACTGTGTTCACGCTATGAAAAACGAACTAGAGTTTGGTCCACATGAACTGCTGCTGTGCAGACTGTAGTTGGAGTTTTGCACATGTGACTCCAGTTGTGCCCACTGTCGTTTATCAATCCAAAAAAACTGTATTATTACACAAACAAAAACATTTGTGGAGACAAAACAAAAGCATGATTTTACAGTTTTTTTACGATTGCCTACAAACTAAAATTAAAAATAACACAGTTACTGAAACAACACTCAAGGAGCAAAACTTCAGCCCAGATCTGCACAACTTTTTGCACTACACACTACACACATTGTTTTGCACAACACTAAACACACTTCTCTACATTACACACAGAAATCTAACATAATGTCACTTCTTTGCCATTTCAAGACACTGCTTTCCAAAAACCACCCCTATAAACCAATTGATCAAACACAGCCGTCAGGTGTGCAGACACTCAGGTGCTTCACTGTAAACTCAACAATCAGGTGCAAGTATAAAACGGCAGAGTTTATGTGTCTTCAACAAAATGGAAGGCAATGTTAGGAAAAACATCATTGGCCACAGAGCAATTTTAATGTCCCGGGACATCGTGGTGTTAACATCACAATATATGTTGCAATCTCGCAGAATGTGGTCCTCCACCAGCATGCTAACTTACAACACGTCCACATATTCACATTTTAGACAGACTTCACAAAATCGTCACAGCAGAAGACCAAATGGATGCAGAGCAGATGAGATACACTGTCATATGGGACCATGTAAATTTCCACCTATCTGCTCTGGTCCAAAACTGGTCTCATAAGCATCCACAATTTTCTCTCCAATACCTCCCTGTTACGGTACTGGTGTAGAGATGAGGCAGATGCAGATTTCCACAATCATAAACACTCTTTAATCAACAACGGCAGGGAATCACCAAACATACACATAACACAACAGAGAACGGACGAGGAGTGAAGGGAGTGAGTGCAATATATGGGGAGTGCTGACAATAGAGTCCAGGTGCAGGTGATGAGTGACGATGAGGAGCTGACGAGGGAAGTGAGTGCAGGTGTGGAGAACAGGAGGATCTTGGGAAATGGAGTCCAGGGGAACACAGGATCTGTAACAGTACCTCCCCCTCCCGGTAGGCGCGTCCTCGCGCCGTAGATGTAACAACCGGGAGGGGGAGGTACTGTTACAGATCCTGTGTTCCCCTGGACTCCATTTCCCAAGATCGCCCTGGAGACCTCAAACCGGAGCAGGGGGAGGAGTAGACTGGAGTGGAGGTCTCCAGGGCAGGCTCAAAAGCCATGGCGGGTCAGGAGCCGTGGGCAGCCATGGCGGGTCAGGAGCTGTGGGCAGCCATGGCGGGTCAGGAGCTGTGGGCGGCCATGGCGGGTCAGGAGCCGTGGGCAACCATGGAGGGTCAGGGGCCGAAGCCATAGAGCAGTTGAGCCCAGGCGGCGCTGAAGGACCGGCGGGAGATGGCGGAACCAGCGGCTCCGCCGACCGAAGCGCAGCCGGGGCTCCAGAAGGCCGCAGTTGAACACAGACGACAGACAACAAAGTAAACACCAGGGGGAGTGAGGAAGCCAACAGGAAACGAGGGACGGAGGGACGGAGTGGAGACGGAGGAGTGCAGTCCAGAGGGGAGGGCAGGCTGACGAGGGACCAAGGTTTAACGGGGGCAGGATGGAGACTTGTGAGGCTGGAGGACTGATGGGCCATGGTGGAGACGAGGGAGGTTGGAGCCAGAGTGTAGGTAATCGCCCAGAGGTCCGAGGTGGAGATCTGGGCGAGGGGGCTTGAGGTGGAGGTGCAGTGTAAACACAAATGGATGGAGGTGGGAGAGGGAGGCAGGGAGGGAAAATAGTCTTTGCAAAGTTCATAATTGGAGCAGATGGCTCGGCGGCGGCTGGAGCTGAGGGCTCGGCGGCGGCTGGAGCTGAGGGCTCGGCGGCGGCGGCTGGAGCGGCAGGCTCGGCGGCGGCGGCTGGAGCTGAGGGCTCGGCGGCGGCGGCTGGAGCAGAGGGCTCGTAGGCGGAGACTGGAGAACTTGGCTCGGCGGAGACTGGAGAACTTTGCTCGGCGGAGACTGGAGAACTTGGCTCGGCGGAGACTGGAGAACTTGGCTCGGCGGAGACTAGAGAACTTGGCTCGGCGGAGACTGGAGAACTTTGCTCGGCGGAGACTGGAGAACTTTGCTCGGCGGAGACTGGAGAACTTTGCTCGGCGGAGACTAGAGAACTTGGCTCGGCGGAGACTGGAGAACTTGGCTCGGCGGAGACTGGAGAACTTGGCTCTGTCCAAAAGTCTATAAGCCAGGCCGCATCCCTGGGCGGCTTGTGTGAGGCTGGCAGAGGTTTGTAGTCCATACCCTCATACATAATTAAGAATCCCGTAGGGACGGGATCGGGCTCTGGAGAAACTGGAGCGGGCTCTGGAGATACTGGAGCGGGCTCTGGAGATACTGGAGCGGGCTCTGAAGAGACTGGAGCGGGCTCTGAAGAGACTGGAGCCGCTTTCTTCCTCCTCCTCCGCTTACTGGGCCCAGTAGAGGAATGTGGGTCCAGCATGGGGCAGGCAGGGAGTTTGCTGGAGGGGTATGCGGAGGAAGACGGAGATTGTCTGACTGGCCCGGCCAGCCGTGTTTCTGGATGGACTAGAGATAGACACCCATCCTGAACCCAATCATCTACGAATTTGGAGTCATTTAACCATAAAATGGAATTTATAGTTTCGCTCAAGGAGAATCGGTAATCGGGTTCACCAAAACGGATGGTGTCATCCTCTAGTCCATCCAGAAACAGAGAGATCAAACATGCTTCAGGCCAGTCAGACAAGGAAGCAAGCTCAACGAACTCCTCCACATACCTCTCCAGCGAACGACCTACCTGCAGGAGCCCGATTAGGCGATCGCCGGATGACAGGGTGAGAGGCGTTGGAGGAGCTGGAGCCAGGGAGCCGGGGAAAGTCTCCATCCCTTTTTTCGTGGAAATCCAACGGAATGGGTCCGTTCTTCTGTTACGGTACTGGTGTAGAGATGAGGCAGATGCAGATTTCCACAATCATAAACACTCTTTAATCAACAACGGCAGGGAATCACCAAACATACACATAACACAACAGAGAACGGACGAGGAGTGAAGGGAGTGAGTGCAATATATGGGGAGTGCTGACAATAGAGTCCAGGTGCAGGTGATGAGTGACGATGAGGAGCTGACGAAGGAAGTGAGTGCAGGTGTGGAGAACAGGAGGATCTTGGGAAATGGAGTCCAGGGGAACACGGGCTCTGTAACACTCCCACCATACTGTTTTTTCTATTTTTATTTATTTTTTTAAATCATGCTTTTGTTTTGTCTCCACAAATGTTTTCATTTGTGTACTTTATTGTGTTTAGAATATGTTCTGATTTTCAGTGCAAAATGTAACCTTTGGAAAGGCATGGATGAATTGAATGGTTTTACAATTCTGTTGAAATTCTGCAGCAGAGTGACGACATCTCAGATCATTATCTAGTCTCAAGTATATTACATTTGGTCAAAGCGGCTAAACTGCCTCTCTGCCATAAATATGGTAGAACCATCACTTATACCACTAAAGATCGCTTTACAAATAATCTTCCTGATCAGGATACCAGACAGCTTAGAAGACCTCGATGTTGCAACAGAAACTATTGATTCTGTCTTTTCCAGCACATTAGATTCAGTTGCTCCTTTGCGTTTAAAAAAGATTAAGGAAATTAATATAATGCCATGGTTCAATGAGCACACTCGGGCGCTAAAAACAGCAGCCAGAAAAATGGAGCGCAGCTGGAAGAAAACAAAACTAGAAGTATTTTGCATTTCGTGGAGAGAGAGAATAACTGAGTACAGAAAGGCACCTGTTGGAGTTTAGGTTTCTTGCCGCTGACGCCTTTAGCTTGCTTAGTTGGGGACACTTGACATTTGACTTGACATTTGATATTCTACAGTATTCTTGACATTTATTCAACAGTGCTTTGATCTGCCTGCATTGACACTATTCTTTAAGAGCTGCTGTGCAGCCAAATTATATACCAGTTATCAATGTGAAGCTGCTTTGACACAATCTTCATTGTAAAAAGCGCTATATAAATAAAGATGACTTGACTTGACTTGACTTGACAATGTGGTGAGAAATAAATATTTTCATCAATGTGCAGTACTGGTCTTGTGTTTTTTTGTTTGTTTGTTTGTTTTTTGTCTTTTTGTCAATATTTTCATGTACTTTACTCTCTGAATAAAATATCTCTGAAAAAAATCAAACCCAGACTATTTCATTAGATAAGTATAAAAGTTACATGTGTTTAAGATTGAGCACAGCAGTGTGTGAATGAATCAAACAGAATCAGAATATATGAACCATGTGTGTTCCACACGGTGTCAAAGTTGGGTTTTGTTAAATGAATGTAAAGTTTTGAATGAAGTGTCTAATTTTGCAAAAGAACTGATTTTTTCTGCTACTTGTGTGTGTGTGGATCTGTGAATTGTAGTGTTTTGACAAAATGAGCTTGTTTTTAAAATTGTGACCAGTCACGGAAAGTAGGGACACAAGTCGGTTCTGGGGCATTTTGAGTTATTCACAGATTCTGAAAGTGTAGTCTCCAAGCTTTCCAAAGATGTGTAACACATGGAAATCTGATAATATTTGGAGAAGTTGTGTCCATTTGAAGGTAGGCACTCAAGAAAGCTCAAAGGGCAGAAAATGACCTAAAGATTTTGCAGTTCTCGCCTGTTCTCACCTGCTGGGAGTGACAATAGGGCTCATTTACATCTCATTTAGATAAGCCATACCCCTTGTAAAGCTGCATGGTTGCATAGCAACGACAGACGCAACGGGAAAATCGAACCGCATACTATTAATAATAAAGGATAATGTGCATTGTAAATGTCAGTGATTTTTTAGCTTTTTTGACATTAGGACTTTTTGAACAGGATTCTGTGATAACCGTATAGTCCTGGTTTAAACCTCAGATAGTGGTTAGACCTGGTTTGAGTCAAAGGATTAAAAAAATCCTGTACATTAAACTCTTCAATACTTTTACTTTTGACTTATAACGCACATTTTACGGCTACGGATACTTTATACTTTTACTTATGTAGGAATTTAATCTGAATCCTTTACTATTACATTAGTAAATCCTTGTTCAGAAGTAGTAACTGGCAAAAATTATTAGCGTCACATTGAATTCAAGAATAGTAAGGTGTACATGAGCTAAGTCATTCACACCAGTCAATTCAAGCAGTTGAAGCGTTATTCAAATTAACATGCTAACATTACCATATAAAAGCCCATTATAGTAATGGGGGTTTTTGGCAAGTGATACGATGCTAACGATTACAATTACAGTTTTTTACGATTGCTTACACACTAAAATTAAACTTTTCCCACAATTAGCAAAACCTTAAACTCAAGGAGCAAACCACAATGCTAGATTTGCACAACTATAAGCACATTCTCAGCCTCACACTTTTTGCAAAACACTACACTTATTGTTTTGCACAACACTAAACACACTTCTCTACATTACACACAGAAATCAAACATAATGTCACTTCTTTGCCATTTCAAGACACTGCTTTCCAAAAACCACCCCTATAAACCAATTGATCAAACACAGCTGTCAGGTGTTCAGACACTCAGGTGCTTCACTGTAAACTCAACAATCAGGTGCTATAGTACTATAAAAAGGCAAAAGGTGAGTTTATGAGTCTTCAACAAAATGAAAGGCAATGCTGCAGTAAGTGGGAGAGAGAGAAACATCATTTTGAATGTCCCGGGCCAATGCGGTGGTAACATCACAATGTATGTTGCAATCTTGCAGAATGTGGTCCTCCACCAGCATGCCAACTTAGGCTCTTACAACATGGCCCACATATTCACATTTTAGACAGACTGCAGAAAATCGTCACAGCAGAAGACCAAATGGATGCAGAGCAGATGAGATACACTGTCATATGGGACCATGTAAATTTCCACCTATCTGCTCTGGTCCAAAACTGGTTTCATTATCATCCACAATTTTCACTCCAATACCTTCCACCATACTGTCCCTTCCTTAAACCCATTGAGGAGTTTTTGTTTTGTTTTTTTGTTTTTTGGCATGACGTTGGAAGGTTTACGATCTCCAGCCCTATATCAGGATATCCCTCATTCAAGCCATGGAGAAGACCTGACCTAACTGATGCAGGGTCTGTGCAAAGATGGATTCATCTTTCAAGAAGATCCTTCCCTTGCTGTCTTACGAGGCAGGACATCGCCTGTCATGTGGATGAAGTGCTATGGCCAGATCCAGCTAGGCCAAGAGATGATGCTAAGGTGTTTTTTCTATTTTTATTTATTTTTTTTTCATTTAAAATCATGCTTTGTTTTGTCTCCACAATTTATTTATTTTTTGTTTGTGTAATATTTTGTATTTAGAATATGTTCAGATTTTCAGTGGAATATATATATATATATATATATATATATATATTCATGTACTTTACTCTAACAATATCTCTGAAAAAATCAAACCCAGACTATATAATTAGAAAAGTATAAAAGTTACAAGTGTTTAAGACTGAGCACAGCAGTGTGTAAATGAGTCAAACAGAATCAGAATGTATGAACCATGTGTGTTCCACACGGTGTCAAAGTTGGGTTTTGTTAAATTACAGTTTTTTCCAATTGCTAACACACAATTTTTCAAACTAGTCTGGTTTTATCAAAACACTTAACACAATTCACAAAACCACACACCCAAACTGCAAAATACCTCATATATCCTGCAAAATGAAGCACTGCAACCGAAACTACACAGAGCATTATCAAAATCAAACTTTTGCATGAAATGGCACACACTTCATTCATATTACCAGATTTTTGCCTAACCACCTACACACTGTTGGGCATAATGAAAAGCACCCCCATCTTTAGTATGCTTTGCCATAATACTAAAATATGTATCAGATTGTTCACATGCACAGAAATATTTGCAGATACACACACATGCTGTTGCAACATTTTTATTTTTTTTCCTTCACTACAGTAAACAAGTCAGTACAACATAAGCGCAGCAGATATATTTACATGGGACTGAACAAAAATATTCTTACAAAAAAGTAAACTCAAAAAAAAAATTTATGAAAAAAAAAATATTACAGTAAAAAAAAAAAAAACAAAAAAAAAAGGCAAGAAAAATAATTAGGCAGCATCTTGCCGCACAGCCGGGTCTGGCCACAACGCCTCGTCAACATCACAGGCAATATCTTCCCTTGCCAGACATCGAGGGAAGAAGCGCCTTGAGTGCCTTATCCATCCCTGAATTGCACCCACATCAATCTCATCACATGCCTCTTCCATGGCCTGCACAAGAGGCATGCGCACAAAGGGCTGCCGGTCGTATACCTTCCACCGCCATGCCGAAAAGAATTTCTTCTATGGGGTTCAGAAATGGTGAGTATGGTGGGAGGTATTGCACGAGAAATGTTGGGTGGTCAGCAAACCAGTTTTGGACTGGGGCTGCACGATGAAAGCTCACGTTGTCCCATACTACAACGTACCGGTTTCTTTGATGGTCTGCATCATTCATACGCTCTGGTGGTATGAGAACGTTGTGAAGTCTGTCCAGAAATGTGAGAATATGGTCCAAGTTTGGCATGACGGTGGAGGACACCATGCATATTGGAGATGGCAGCGCACATTGTGATGTTCCCACCACGTTGGCCAGGAACATCTATAATGGCTCTGTGGCCAATGAGGTTTCTCCTCTTCTTCTGGTCTTTGCTAGGTTGAACCCAGCCTCATCTATAAAGATGAACTCATGTGGGATTGCATGAGCATCCATTTCCAGTACTCCCTGAAAACAAAGAACAAAAATCACTCAATATGGTGTTATCCAGTACACTGGGAAACAATGTTGTGTGTAGTGTACTGCAGTCAATATAGTACTTACATCCACATATGCTCGTCTGAACTCTTTGTTTCTTTGAGAGTTTCTCTCAAACGGCACCTTATAAAGTTGTTTCATTCTGATTTGGTTTCGCTTTGAGAATGCGAGCCAATGTGGACAGACTAACTCGTTGAATGTTGTTGAATAAGGTGTTGTCTTGGATGATGTGGCTTTGAATTTCTCGTAATCTGATTTCATTATTTTCCAAAACCAAGTTTACAATGGCAGCTTCCTGTACCCCAGTGAACATTTGGCCCCTTCCTCCACCATGGTGTCGTCTCTCAGTCCTTTAGAAAAAATAAAATAAAAATATATATAGGGCTTGGACAATGCAGCCTAAATATTTTCCCCCACAGTAGAGTACATTGTACAGGAAACTTGTACAGTTCATGAATGGCTGATGTCATACACTAAGTAAACAGGTGTCACCCAACTGATACACTATGACATGGGGTATACTACATGTGTACTACATGAAATTTTGGTTACATACCTGTTCTCCAGTCTAAAGGTCCGGATGACAGAGGCGACAGTAAAACGGCTCAAGTTTGGCTGCACTCTCTGTCCAGCCTCACGCATTGTCAACCCATGGTTGATGACATGATCTACTAAGGTTGCTCTGATTTCATTTGAAAGTGTTTGTCTTCTTTGGCCATGAACTCCTCTACCTGCTCTACCCCTACCTCTCACTCTTCCTCCCCCTCTTATTCTCAACCTCCCTCTTCCTCTTCCTCTTCCTCTTCCTCTTCCTCTCTCTGCAATGTCTTCCATTGTTGTTGTAAAAAAAAAAAAGGTTCTCACCTGTGGTCTTTTCATAGTGCTTACATCCTGATTGAAGTGTTAACAATTAACCACTGAGGTGTTTGGCCAGGTGGCACATGTAATTGGCCAATTAGCTCATGTAGTGTCATTTTGAATGGCAGTGTTTTGAAATGGCAAACATGTGACTTTATGTCAGATTGTTGTGTCTTATGCAGAGAACTGTATTTAGTGAATTTAAAAAGTGCTATTTTGAAATGCAAAATGTGTGTAAAACAGAAAAGGTGTTTAGACTTTTGGAGACTTGAGAAGAAGTTTTGCTCTCTGTGTGTCAGTTTAAATAATTGTGCTGTGCATGTCATTTTAGTGTGTTAGCAATTGGAAAAAACTGTAATGTAAAGTTTTGAATGAAGTGTTTCATTTTGCAAATGATCTGAAGTGTTGTGCTACTTTGGTGTAGGATTTTTTTAATTGTGTGTAGTGTTTTGACAAACCTGGCCCTGTTTTCAAAATTGTGCTTAAGCAATCGTAAAAAACTGTAAATGTCAAGTCAAGTCAAATTTATTTATATAGCGCTTTTACAATTGGTAATTGTTTCAAAGCAGCTTTACATATTAGAAGCACAGAAAAAAAGGGAAGTGGTTAAAACTGTACAAACAAGCGTGGTAATATGTAACATATACAAGATGGTGCTACATTAAGCCAATGTCGGCTGACTTCCAGGGGTGGAAAAAACCCCCTAGGAGAAAAACCCAGCGTGCTAGCACTGGGAAAAAAGTCCTAGGAGGGAAAAAACCCCTTGGAAGATATATATATGTAAATGTATATGGAGATCAAAATCTGAATTGTACATTTTTATTATAGAGATTAAAAATCGATTATATATAAATATATGCAAGCGGATACGGGGATCCTGGGCTACGTTGTAGTCAGGTCCAGACGCAGGTTCTCCATCTGACCTGGATACGGCCTGGATCCAGCACCCGGCAAACCTCAGGATAAGCAGAGAGACAGATATTAGCGTAGATGCCATTCTTGTTCTGATGTACAGGTATATCTAGTGTTATAGGAAATGTTCTCGGTTCCGGCCGACCTAATTATTGCAGCGTAACAATCCTTTAACGGATTTGAAAAATGTTAATGTATTGATGATGTGTTATGTGTATGCAAGAGCAAAGAGATGTGTTTTTAGTCTAGATTTAAACTGACAGAGTGTGTCTGCTTCCCGAACAATGCTAGGAAGATTGTTCCAGAGTTTAGGTGCTAAATAGGAAAATGATCTGCCGCCTTCAGTTGATTTTGATATTCTGGGTATTATCAACTGGCCTAAATTCTGAGATCGCAATAAACGTGAAGGACTATAATGCATTAAGAGCTCACTTAGGTACTGGGGAGCTAAACCATTTAGAGCTTTATAAGTAAGTAGCAAGATTTTAAAATCTATACGATGTTTAATAGGGAGCCAATGTAATGTTGACAGAACTGGGCTAATATGGTCATACTTTCTGGTTCTAGTAAGAACTCTAGCTGCCGCATTTTGAACCAACTGTAGTTTGTTTAAAAGCCGAGCAGAACAACCACCCAGTAGAGCGTTACAATAATCTAGTCTTGAGGTCATGAATGCATGAACCAACTGTTCCGCATTTGTCATTGAGAGCATATGTCGTAATTTAGATATATTTTTTAGATGGAAGAAGGCGGTTTTACAGATACTAGAAACATGACTTTCAAATGAAAGATTGGTATCAAAGAGCACACCCAGGCTCCTAACTGAGGACGAAGGTTTAATGGAGCACCCGTCAAGTGTTAGAGAGTATTCAAGCAAATGTAAAAAAACAAAAAACAAAGCATCATCTCTTGGCCTAGATGGATCTGGCCATTCACTTCATCCACATCTCAGGCGATGTCCTCTCTCTCAAGACAGCGAGGGAAGAATCTTCTTGAAAGGTGAATCCATCCTTGCACAGACCCTGCATCAGTTAGATCAGGCCTTCTCTTGAATGAGGCATATCCTGACACAGGGCTGGAGATTGTAAACCTTCCATGGCAAAAAAACCCTCCTCAATGGGTTTAAGGAAGGGACAGTATGGTGGAAGGTATTGGAGTGAAAATTGTGGATGATAATGAAACCAGTTTTGGACCAGAGCAGATAGGTGGAAATTTACATGGTCCCATATGACAGTGTATCTCATCTGCTCTGCATCCATTTGGTCTTCTGCTGTGATGATTTTCTGCAGTCTGTCTGAAATGTGAATATGTGGGCCATGTTGTAAGTTGGCATGCTGGTGGAGGACCACATTCTGCGAGATTGCAACATATATTGTGATGTTAACACCACGTTGTCCTGGGATTTTCCAAATGATGTTTCTCTCTCTCCCACTTACTGCAGCATTGCCTTCCATTTTGTTGAAGACTCATAAACTCACCTTTTGCCTTTCTATAGTACTATAGCACCTGATTGTTGAGTTTACAGTGAAGCACCTGAGTGTCTGAACACCTGACAGCTGTGTTTGATCAATTGGTTTATAGGGGTGGTTTTTTGGAAAGCAGTGTCTTGAAATGGCAAAGAAGTGACATTATGTTAGATTTCTGTGTGTAATGTAGAGAAGTGTGTTTAGTGTTGTGCAAACAGTGTGAGGCTGAGAATGTGCTTATAGTTGTGCAGATCTGGGCTGAAGTTTTGCTCCTTGAGTGTAGAGTTATTTTTGATGTTATTGATGTTATTTTTCATTTTAGTGTGTAAGCAATCGTAAAAAAATCTGTAATACAGTTTTTTCATCTGCTTACACACATTTTCAAAACTATGCCTCTTTTTTTTCCAGAACTTTACATACAAATCCAAGAATCGCACACACAAGATGCAAAATGCCTCACATCTCTTGCAAAATGAAGCACTGCATTCAAAGTATCACAAACACATCTCAAAAGCAAACATTTGTCTTACGCTGCAAACATCTTTGCCATTATATTTTATTTTTGGATATATCAGGTATTCAAAACCTAAAGCTCTTCTTTCATGAGCTCCTGTGTCCGTTTCTGTACGAGACTGAAAGCAATTGACAGAGAGATGTTGAAAATTCACGGCAAACACGAAAGCAAGATTGAAACCAAACTATTCATTTTTAGTATTTGTGGTTGTGAATACAGTATTACAGTGTGAAAGAAAAGAAATGCATAAGCCATGTGTAGCTGGACAGAAACAAAGGTTGAGTTTGAGCAAAAGATTTTAATGTGAATAGTTGAAAAATAGTTGATAAATAAAGTTTGTTTTCAATCTTGCTTTCGTGTTTACTGTGAATTTTTCAACATCTCTTCTCAAATATTTGCTTTTGAGATGTGTTTGTGATACTTTGAATGCAGTGCTTCATTTTGCAAGAGATGTGAGGCATTTTGTGTGTGCAATTCTTGGATTTGTGTAAAGTTTTGAAAATGTGTGTAAGCAGTTGAAAAAAAAAATTGGATGTACTTTCATTAATCTGGGTAACTAACCAAAATTTGATCTATTAATAATAATAATATCTAATTAAGTATGTTTACGTCATGAGCAATTATTTTCAGCAACATAATTTAATGTTATTAATACGAGTTGTCAGAGAAAACATGATTCAACATGTAATATGAATATGATTTTAATACGGACTGATACAATGCCTTGCTCATGTTGGGTTTGTCACATGACGCAGACACATGTACGTCTCTCTCACACACAGACAACTGCCCAATGTCTTCACACCATGTCCTTTATTCTCAACACTACCGCTGAAAATTCACTCATCATACCAGTGAATTCTATGAAAATGTGTGTCTGCAAGTGTGTGTGTGCGCGCGCATGTGTGCGTACAGGCTTTCCTATACTTCTGAGGGCCAAATGTCCTCACTTATATAGTGTGTGAGAGAGAGAGAGAGTCAGCCACATGCTCTCGAATCCCAGAGTGCAGATGGAGTGAAGTGAGAGATGATGCTCTTTCTCTCTCTCTCACACACACACACACACACACATTGTTTTAACATATTATATTTCCCTTCAGGCTTTTTGCTGTTCTGCTCTATTTTCTCATAAGAAAAGTGAAAAGAAAACTCAGATTAATTCAGATAACCAAAATCAAGTGACAGCACATCAAGCAGAGTTCAGAGCAGATACAGGAACAGCAGCTGCTTTTGACCTCTCTGCTGACACACCTGGAGAAGAAAGAAGATGTTTCATCTTCCTACACCAACAAATGCAGTTTTGAATTTCAAGTTTGAAGTTTGATTGCTTCTTTAAATTGAAGAACAGCAATGGATAAATGTTTCCACAACAAAAATCCACGTGTGCCTGAGAAACTTCTGAGGTCGATCGACACAACAAGTACAAACTTTCTTTGCAGGTCGACAGAATCCCACAGAAAACAAAAGCATACTTGCAACTTTAGTCTCATATATATCTGTGTTTATACAACAGTTTGTTCTGGTTCTCAAATCTGATTGGCTGAGAGGTCTTTCCAGCCATGTGATATTCTACCAGTATCACCATAGAAACCGTTTCACCATTTCAATCTCTCCGCTTTTGGCATTCTCACAGCGAGTGTCATGGCGGACAAAAAACCCACCATATTTTTTACAAAAACCACTGTTATTTTGTAACGGAATGTAGTTTTAGGAGTTTTTAGGTGAGAATGCTGTTGTTTAGACCTCAATTAATGCAATTTCTATGTAAACATAGCGCCTATTTTACACTTTGTTTAGACATCTTCAGGTCATCAGCGAGTGTTCAGAGCTCATGTACCCACAGAGAACAGCTTCATCTGCCGCTGGCTCTTACGTAGATAGTGTTTAAACATGAGGTATAATTCATTTTGGGTATATCAAACGGACAATATTTGGTCTTATTAATCTATCACTTGTTCCAGAGATTTGGTTTAAGGGCTATATTCAGTTTCATAACTTTATATTTACACTGAAATTAAATCCTGTACTAACTAGAGCGCTGCTTTTGTACGTTTGACTGAAATGATTGCTTGTTTATTCCCTATTTTACTTCTTATACTGTTATAATGGCTATTGTTGTTAATTTACATATTAATGTTCAATAAATAATATAATATTATAATTTTGTATAAATAATGTGCCATATGTTTTTGTATTGAGGAAGAGTCTGTTAGTGATTTCGATTTCAGTGAAAGTTACATTAATACACCATTAGATGGCAGCAAAGACTGTCTTTATGAGTCAGTCAGTCAGTCACAAAGACTTTTATATTGAAATGGACTGAAACAAGGAAACAATGATGTTGTTTTTACTTTAAACATCATCTTACGAGACGCAGCTGACAAATGCATTGACTAGAGCTGTCATGGGAAATCCTCTTAAATGTTAAAAGGACAAAGACAAAGATATCGCTTTCCTCATCAGACATTCAAACTGATTTTGTGATTATGAATATAAGATTGACCTGAAGAACAGCTGTGCTGACATACAGTCACATCGCATGGCTACTCATGTAATGTTGCTCATATAACCTGCATCTGACTTCAGATTTACCCTTCCCTAAAGTCACAACTCAGGTTGTTTGCTTTACATCCCATTTAGATGGAATCTTTTTGAACATCTGTAGTGCAAACTAGTCACCAACAGTCTGTCTCCACGATGACACTAGCTGTGTTTCAATACAAAGTTGCTAAATTAAATTAACTTATGGGAAAAATTTGAATATCAAATAAAACATTTGCAAAAAAGCAGCGTTTCCATCCCACGTGTTCAAGAGAACAAAATCATCACTTCCTGGGAAGTTAGATAGATGGAAGTTAGATAGTTAGATAGGAAGATAAAAATGGAAGTAAAAATGGAAGTTGCTCTTTTTCCCTTCATCATAAATTAGTTGGTCTCAGAGCTTCAGACGAAACACAATAAACGCATCTCCAAAGATGTCTAAACAAAGTGTAAAAAAGGCGCTATGTTTACATAGAAATTGCATTAATTGAGGTCTAAACAACACGTGATCATGTGATCTTGTGTTCGGATGCTGGTGTATGGGAACACAATCATGTGAGACGCTTCTGGAGGGAATTAAACCAAATCATTCTGATGACAGACTTTGACTCTGGCATTTCAGAACCACCGATGTGCAATCTGCGATGTGATTGGTCCGCTGTGCAGTTATCCAATCACATCCTCTGCTGAGGCAAAGTCACATGAGTTTATTGTTGTGCATCCAGGGATTTATTCAGTTTCCATTGTAGTTTATGTGCATGTTTTCTTATCGGATGAAAAATGATCTGCCTAAATCGAGCATAAAAGGTTTTGTTACACACATTTTTAGAATTCATGCACATCCTGGCATTTCCATCCAGCATTTTTTTTTATGTGATATCCCAAAAATCACACAAGAATTCTGTAAGTGAATGGAAACATAGCAAGTGACTTTTGGAAACCTGTAGTTCTTAGGCTGACGGAGCTCTCAGGGTTATCATCTGTACACGCTTGCTGCGTCCACACAGAAGAACCTGCAGATCTGAGCTTCCTCTCAGGAGAGACAAACCAATTAAAGCAGAGAATAGACGGATCCGACAGGCTGCATTGTGCAGTTCTTTCCCTCATCTCAGTGCGGCAGCGTGAATTTAGAGGGTAGAGGGTGAAGAGGGAGAGAAGGGCGACTTTTGTGTCTCTGTAACAGGGGATATCGGCCTGTAATGGCCGAGCCGTACTGTTAATTAAGTTAAGGTTGGAGAGAATAGGACCTGGATTCAGGAGTGTGTGTGTGTGTGTGTGTGTGTGTGTGTGTGCGTGTGTGTGTGTACGCGTGTGTGTCTTTGTTCAAAGCACTGCAAAAAGCCACGTTTGTGCTGTGACAGAGAGGGAAATCTGTTGGCCTGTTTCAGAGCTAATTGGAAGACAGGAAGACAGAATGAAAAATAGATTTTCCAAATTAGAAAACAGCTGAGACGACAATGGCCATAAATCCAGAGAATATTATGTGAAGGGCAATATCAGCTCTGATGATTCATCATCATTTCAGTGTGGAGATGTGTGCGGGAAACGGCAACGTTAGCTTTAGCTCCATGAGCTCTTCATCTGCACACTGACAAAACAATGAGTTTAATGAGCCATTTGTGTTCACTATCAGACTTTCATTTCATATATTACCATATGTACTCAGAAATGCATGACAATCTCCCGTAAGAGCTGCTGACCCGTCAGCACGTCTTACCCTCACTCCTAGGGATGCTGGGAAATGTACGCTGTGGATTACAGAGCATGGATTAGTGGAAATAGTAGTTTTATTGCACAGATACCAATGCTTGCTGCTTCAGCGCAATCTTTATTGTATAAAGCATGACTTGACCAAGTGCATTTGCTTTCTAGCAATAATATTAGGTTAATATAGCAACATTTTAGTTAAAACTTGAATTTTCAAATATACTGTCCGAGGTACTTTCCTTTTTGTTTTATGTAGTAATATTATAATTCTACTTGCATTTGTTGCTTTGAATCATTTGAACCCTTTTAACTATCCTGCAGACGGCGCAGCGTGAGGATATGTATCGCGCATAGTGTAATTAGAGCTGCATCTCTGAGCCTACATTCAGCATGAGTAAATACTTAAGTACTGTTAAAATCAGATACTTTAAGACTTTTACTCGAGTCATATTAGAATTGGTTACCTGTAACTTGTAGTGGAGTCATTTTCGATGCAAGGTATCTGTACTTATACTCAAGTATGGTTTTTAGGTACTCTTTACACCTCTGCCGAATGGATGGATGATTTGGGTTTAGCAGCGATGGACAGCTGGGTGCCTTTAGAGCCCATCGTTCCGCCTTCTCCATCTTTTACATCTCCATGTTATTATCTGAAATTGCAGAACAGCCAAATCATATAGAAAGTCATTATGAGAACATCACAGGCAGCACATAAAGAGTCCATTTACATCAATTACTGTGAGCAGAAGTCAATGACGCGTCCCTCACGTAAAACACACACACAGCTCTGTTTGATGGGACTGAAAGTGCACATGGACAGCAGCCAAAACACAACACACAGCTGGGAGAGGACAATCACACAGGTCAAAGGTCAGATCTCTCTCCACACCATCGGCTGTAGTGAGTGCTGGACTGTCAGTCACGAAAGATAGAGAGAGACAGAGTTTTGAGTTTTAATCACTTTTTATTTGAGCAATTATTCTCTTACAATGTAATCTAATTATTTTAATATACATAAATATGCACAAAACATATATGCACTCATTTGAAAAAACAAAAAACATCACATACACATAAGAGTTACCTCATACATTCATATGTAAAATTCCAACTTCCAATTGACCCTTCGCCGGGAGTTTGATTAACGAGCGATCTAGCCAATCATAACGCCGAATCCGCCATTTTGTCCGACAAAGCAGTCAGGAGTTAGAGGATTGACCTCGGTGGACTTGAACTTGAAAAATGGTGTGTATTTACATCTTTCCGCATTTGAAACAACATTCCTTCTGATGTTCATTCATGTTTATTTGATGCTATAAATGAACTAGTAGGAAGAGATGATCGGTTCACGAGCCGCTTGAGCTGAGGCGCTACAGCGATCTGTCACGACACATTAAAGAGCCACAAAACGCTTTTATTGTCCGAATTTCTTAAAAAATTACACAGTTTGAAAGCTGGGACTTTGTTTGATATCAAAAGTAACCTGCTCGACGTGTTGTCAGTGTCCAGCGCCATGGCTTGTCGGACAAAGCAACAGTATCAAAGGGGGGCGGGTCTTTGCGATGGGTCAATTGACATAAAACATTCAAACCCCAAGTTTGAGTTTAAAAGTATCAAGATCTCCTACCATTGTAAAATATGTGAACTCAACAGTAAGCTGGTGTCATGTTGGTTTTGATTTATGTTCATGTTTCATGTCTTTGTGCTTCCTCTGTATGTGTCATGTTCTGACTGGATGTTTTGATCATGTGTCCTATGTTCTTATTGGTTCATTGGGCTTGTTCGAGATGCGTCTGCCTATGACATAAAAGAACAGCGAGAGCGAATCAAAGGCAAAAGGAGTCGTTTGCTCTCAGAATTAAATGTTTTACTCAGTTCTTCCCTTACTGTTGGATCAGCATGTCTAGTAGTAATTATTTCTCCATGTGTTATCCACCATTGGAGGTCACCAGTTCTCTTATCAATAGGAAGTTTATATAAAAAAAATCCTCCAACTACCCTTAGGTGATACATCATATCCCACTAATCTTTACCATTTAGAGTCTGAAACACACTTTAATGATTCAAAATGCACCACTTTTACACAAGTATAATTCAGTGCTCTCTTTCCAGGATTACAGAACAATTTAAGTTCTGAAGTTTTAAAACTCAACAACTCTCCTTCATCCTCTGGCCATAACCCCTTAACATGGAAACTCAATCATCTCATTAAAACAATGTTGTTTTGTTTCCTTCTCCTTCAACAACTCAGACCTTAATCTTTCTACAACACAGAGTGAAATAATATTAAGCTTTACTGCAATATCCCTCGAAGACAACCATTCACCCTTACTTCAGAGAAGAGAGACTTTTATACTGGCTTTCACCATAGCGGCCTGCACTGAATGAGAGTTCAAGTTTTTCATAGGTAATGCAGGATTATAAGGAAGGGCTTCTTCTTTGGTCCAAAATCCACTGTTCTCGAACAATTAAACATTCATGAGTTTAAAACTGTCTTATAAAAAGGTGTTAATTAGACTAATTCCACATCATATAATTCATTCAAAACAAGCATCAATCTAGTCCAGTCGTCCTCCTCTGCTCAAAAGACCACCGGCCACATCAGCCCAACGATCATCCTTCCCATACAGAAGCCTCGGAGCAGCAACCCTACATCCTATATTAATTCAACCCCTTCATGAAGAGGCAGGTAAAGTACCGCTGGCCTGTCTCAGCCAATGCTGACCTGTCCAAACAAAGACAATGAATGTCATTAATGACAGCAGTACGGGGATCCAATATAGTCAGTTTATGCCACAGAGATGATTGTTAACTTTTAATACCCATCCCCTTTAGGACAGCTGAAGAATGAGACATTTCCAGTTAGATAGCCGGACTTTTTCCAACATCCCCTCCCAGTTCTTTTTCTTGTGTCTCACAGTCTAAAAACACTCCTAAAAACTTAAAACCACCTTTTCTCCACATAACATTAGGCAGCTGCGGGACATTCGACCTCTCTGAACCACACCATAATGCCTCGCATTTTGTCCAGTTTATTTTCACTGATGATGCACTTCCATAACATTCAAGATTTTCTAAAACAACTTTTATAACATTACAGCATTACATCATCAGCATTAAACCCACCATCAATGTTCCCTGATCAGTCTTTCGTTCTAAAATGAAATATATTTTATATTATATATATATATATATATATATATATATATATATATATATATATATATATATATATAAAATGTATTTAATTCAACCCCTTCACGAAGGCAATATATATATATATATATAGATTTTTTTTTTTTTTTTGGGGGGGGGGGGTTCATTGATGTCTTAGTTTTGAATGAATCATGGCACCTTTCACTTTATCATGCAATAAAGAATTTAGCTGAAGTTTTTTTCTCAGAGAGTTAGTGAATTATAGTCCGATTATTTCCGCCTGTGTGTGATTAACTCGTCTGTGTTTGCCTATTTAAGCCCTGTGTTTTCACTCTTTCTTTGCAAAGTCTTGTTTGCTTTATCCTGGCTCCTGTGTTATGGTCTCGATCTTCTGCCCGTTTTCCTGGATTTGTCTGTGTCTTGGACTCTGTTGCTATCTGGATTGTTTGTCCTGTTTCAGAGCAGTTTGTGACAACAACATCCTTTTACTTTCCTTTTACAATCCCTGTTCAAACTTATTACTCATTGCTATGGGTTTCTGAAAGAACTACTGCAATATTCTTAATATAAAAAAATTCTGAAACTAAAGCCTGCTTT
>NC_090231.1:589292-754292 GCF_024489055.1 Chanodichthys erythropterus | reverse complement strand
ATCTATCTATCATCTATCTGTCTATCTGTCTGTCTTGTTTTGTTTCCAGCATTCTAAGTATATCTTGATCTTTCTAAAAACAATTTCTATTGATTTAAATTCTACTTTCTTACATTCAATTCTGCCTCCAGTTTAAAAGGCATTATCAATTCAGTTCAGAATAGAGCTCAATGCTGCTGTAGTTCAGATGAATGTTGTTTTTCCAGCATGTAGTACATGCACATCTCACACAGCATCTCTGTTCAGTCTCTCTCTCAAAAGGGGCCTCAGAAAACCTTCTCAGTTCATCAAATATCTCTGATGCAGGTCAGTTGGCTGTGTTGGATTTTTTTAGGGAACATAGAAACACCAGTATGCTATGGTCTGTTTATGTACTCACTGGTGTTTCACACACAACCTCGACCCTTCGGATCCACGGCACACTCCTCTAACCACGTGTCCCATCATACGCTGATGATCCTGACAGATTCATATCACAAACAGCGTGGGCTCAAGTGTGAGGCCTCCTAGAACGAAGCCATCTGTTCTGATTATGAGGACCCTAAAGGAGCCGCCTGTGTTGACTGAAGCGCTGCCCTAATGGAATTACAGAGAGTGTAATCCAGTCAGGCAGCCGCAGGGTCACCCGCACCTCTCCTCTCTCAGGACCCCTATTTACCTCCATTCAGATACACCACCTGTCAGCAGAGAGAGAGACCAGCAGAATAAAGCAACGCTACAAACACTGCGCCGTGTTACAAAAATATATTTAATCAGTTCTGCAAGGCAAGCTTTGTGATATTATGAGTCGCACTGAAGGTTAGTGAATCCTGTGTGTAGAGCGTTTGATTATGCTGTCTGAATAGCTGTTATTGAAAGACATCTGCATCCTCGTTAGCTGTCCTGGTTTGTCAACAGTTCATTATTTATCTGTGTATTCATCTTTTAAGGTTTTAGAAGGCTTGAAAATGGTTTAAAACGTGTTATAAGACACACACACACACACACACACACACACACACACACACACACACACACACACACACACACACACATGTTTGTTTTTGTGAATTGTGGGGACTTTCCATAGACTTCAATGCATTTTACACTGAACAAACTGTACATTCTATCCCCCTACCCTGCCCCTACCCCTAAACCTAACCCTCACAGGAAACTGTGCAAACTTTTACTTTTTCACAAAAACTCATTCTATATGATTTATAAACCCATTTACATTGTGGGGACCGCTGGCTGGTCCCCACGATGTAGGTGAACTCAGGTTTATATTACATCATGGGGACATTTGGTCCCCACAATGTAATATAAACAAAAGCACACACACACACACACACACACACACACCTGTGTGAACTCTTCATTGCAAATCATTTCTCTTTCAAGTCTGGAAATTAAATTCATTGCTTGAAAAGTCTGTGATGATGAAATCAGAGATGAATGAGCATGAAAAGCCTATAGACAAAGCAATCGGAATTCGTGGAAAAAGAGGTTATTTTCTTTGTGTTCTGTCATTTTGACTTATCCTTTCAGCTGACAGCAAGACAAGGTTATTCACTAGGTCATTTCTAAAGCTGATCTACACTGATAAACAGTGCTTGTCTATATGAAGTCTCCATACGTCACTCAAGTGCTTTTAAACTACATGTATCTCATCTTTTCCAGGTCTGTGTCGGGCTGCTGGGAGAGACAGAACAGCTAAACACACACACACACACACACACACACTCATTATATTCATCATATGATATCACAGACTGTTTTCATGTAACGAGCTTCAGAATATTGAACTGTGGACGACCATCATCTCATTTAAGAGCTCAATCTGTGTCTGATAGAGACAATGAAGTCAAACCAAGTCCACCTGGAATCGTCATTGCTGTTTCCAGCTAATGAAAAGCAGAAATCGATAGCTGGGATTTATGGGGAGGAAATCAAATGCCTCTTTGTTGGGCTGACGGAGGGAATGTGTGTCTGAGAGAGGACTCTAATGGAGCCGTTCGGAGAGGACACTGACACACCGCTGGGCCCGGAAATGCCTCACTCGAGTCCTGTCCGTCCCCACGAGAGATACAGACATCGCCATTACTGACTCTAGAGAGTTAGAAAACAGAAAGAAAGAAAGAAAGAAAGAACCGTGACAACCAATACTGAATGATGATACTGATACTTCAATGCTTAATCAAATGTACCCGTTTCTATGTGCACTGTAACAATTATCTACCATTTCTTCACAATCAGAGCAGCATCTGTATATACTGTAACGTATTTGCACTAACTGGTCTACCATCTGCATCTTAAATGCACTTTGTATATACAAATGTATATTTTTTATATATATTTATACTTATATTGGTATTTGCACTTCAGGTTTGGTGCTTCTGTATTTCATTGGTTTTGTACTGTACTGTACTCTGCACATATGATAATAAAGTTGAATCTAATCTAATCTAATCTAATCTTAAACTGTGCAAATAAAAGATGAAGGGTTTTTAGGAAAACAATTAACATGAACTACATGATCAACCTTGCAAAACAAACAATACATTTATTCAAATGCCATAACATCATGCAGTCAGTCTCCAGAAAAGATTTCAAGATGTTTGTGTATAAAAATTAAACATGACCTACATATCTGTATGTCTTACACTTTAATTACTTTCTGCCGACAGACATAATTACTCAAATTAACACAGTAAGAGAATCCTTAAATATGCCTGCCTTTTTGAAAATTATATATATCTGGAAGCGTTAAATAACAGCCAATGCATCATGACTGACTCTGTGTGTGTGTGTGTGTGTGTGTGCTTTTGTTTATATTACATTGTGGGGACCAAATGTCCCCATGATGTAATATAAACCTGAGTTCACCTACATCGTGGGGACCAGCCAGCGGTCCCCACAATGTAAATGGGTTTATAAATCATATAGAATGAGTTTTTGTGAAAAAGTAAAAGTTTGCACAGTTTCCTGTGAGGGTTAGGTTTAGGGGTAGGGGCAGGGTAGGGGGATAGAATGTACAGTTTGTTCAGTGTAAAATGCATTGAAGTCTATGGAAAGTCCCCACAATTCACAAAAACAAACATGTGTGTGTGTGTGTGTGTGTGTGAGTGTGTGTGTGTGAGTGTGTGTGTGTGTGTGTGTGTGTGTGTGTGTGTGTGTGTGTGTGTGTGTGTGTGTGTGTGTGTGTGTGTGTGTGTGTGTGTGGAGCCAGTGATGTGATCTGATCTCACTCTGTCACACAGCACAGATGAATCACCTGTGTGTTAAATTCACCATTTAGAAATGGCCAATCAATCGTGGAAGCCGTTTAAATGTTAATGGCTCAAAATTGTTTCGTGGGCAGTTGATGTAGCTCCTTGTTTTCAGCTCAATGGCTGCTGAAACCCCTTGCAGAGATTTTATTAGCAAATAAGCCCTTCCAGATACACTTGTTCCTCGGCTGAAAAATGTCTGCGCAAAAATTGATCAAGGTGGAAAAGAATCCTGTTTAACCGTGGCTATCACAATAAATAGAACATGAAACACACTCGATAAATCAGATCCAACGAAGATGTCTTTCCTGTGTTTACCATGACATTTCATTAAATACAAATAAAATAACCAGCAAGTGCTAAGTCTGTCATATAGTCGTACTCGCTTCTGCTCCGATCAGCCAATGAATATCAAGGAAAAACAAACAGAGACACAAACAGCACAACCAGAAAGAAGAGAGGTCAGATTTGACAGCGTCGATCTGAGAGCCGGAAACTGAGAATGTAACTCAGGAAGGACATGTGGGAACATAAGAAAGCCATTAGGACAGTAGGACTGAGTCTGACAGACTCATGAACTTCAGTCATCACTCGAGACGGGAACAGGAAAGAGGCGTCGCCATGACAGCGATGACTGAGACACAACACATGTCAAAGTTCGTGTAAAAGTCCAGAGGTCACATTATGGATATAAAAGACAAGAACTTCCTATGATCAAAAATTCAGTGAACACATGCTTCCACATGCTATAATAATAGTAAAGAATGTGTTGGAGTGTCCAGAAAAGAGAAAATACAGGCCGGCTCTCAGTAGGGACGAGCTGATCATCTCCTGGGGTTCATATGGAGTTCAATTGTATTGACAACTCACAGCATTTGACTTCAGTGCTCTGAAGTTTCTGAAGAGTCACTTCAAACCTTTTTCTCTCCTCTGCTGATTCTGATTGACAGAGAAAGGTAAAATAGAAAGAAATCATCACCTCACATTGGACTGAGAGAACAGGATTGACATACGGTGGGAAAGCTGTAACATCTGAATGCATCTGAACAACACAAGACAAGATCATTTACTGCTCATGAGGAAAGAGACCGAACGAGCCTTCAGCTGGAATCAAAAGACGAAGAGATATGAGAACGATCAAAGGCCTTGACTCACCAACCCATTCTTTACTATTATCATCACATCTGCAGAGCAGAAATAATCAAGTCATTGGCAAGTGATCACTCTTCTCACAGTCTAGATTCTGGACATTCATCAACCAGCTTCAGCGTACTGGGATGCTTTTAAACTCTAGTGTGATTATGAGTTTTTGTTTTCAGTTTTGCAAAGAAGTTAATATAGAGCGATCAGGCAAAGCATTCTGACCACTGATAGGAGAAGTGAATAACACTGATCATCTCTTCATCACAGCACCTGTTAGTGGATGGATATATTAGGCAGCAAGAGAACATTTTGAACTCAAAGTTGATGTTAGAAGCAGGAAGAATGGGCAAGCGTAAGGATTTGAGTGAGTTTGACAAGGACCAAATTGTGATGCTAGACGAGTCAGAGCATCTCCAGAACTGCAGCTCTTGTGGGGTGTTCCCGGTCTGCAGTGGTCAGTATCTATCAAAAGTGGTGAACCGGAGACAGGGTCATTGACGGCCGAGGCTCATTGAAGGCTGGCCCGTGTGGTCAGATCCAACAGACGAGCTCCTGTAGCTCAAACTGCTCCAGAAGTTAATGCTGGTTCTGATAGAAAGGTGTCAGAATGCATCAGTTTGTTGAGTATGGAGCTGCAGACCAGTCAGGGTGATGCTGACCCCTGTCCACCGCCGAAAGATCCAACAGTGACACGTGAGCATCAGAACTGGACCACGGAGCAATGGAAGAAGGTGGCCTGGTCTGATGAATCACGTTTTCTTTACATCACATGGATGGCCGGGTGCGTGTGCGTCTCTTACCTGGGGAACACCTTGTTATATATATGCATGCATCTTCTCAGTGTTTACATGCTTTAGACACTGTATATCATGGCGCACTAAGGTTCATAACAAATCTTAAATCTCTCACTCATCATTGTGTGTTGTATGCTTGGGTTGGATGGTCTGCTTTGTCCATCCGTAGACTAAAACACTGGCATATTTTTATTTATAAATCTATTCTGGGTTTACTTCCTTCATACCTTCATATGTACATCAGTAAAAAACATGTTGGTAGTTATAGCCTTCGGTCCCAGGAATTCTTCTTTCTGTCTGTTCCAGTGGTACGAACTGAATTAGGGAAGAAGGCATTTAAATTTGCTGCTCCTTCTGCTTGGAACAACTTGCAATTGACATTGAAACTTAAGGAGTTGGTTTCACTGGATATTTTTAAAGTGATGTTAAATGATTTGGAGACAGAAACAATGGTTTGTAGATGTTTTGATTAGTTATGCATGTGTTTAAATATGTATGTATGGATGTTATCTGTTAAACCCACGCGAAATGTGTTGTCACTCTTGGCCAGGACGCTCTTGTAAAAGAGATTCTTAATCTCAATGTGCTTCTTTTCCTGGTAAAGTAAAGGTTATAATAATAACACATGGCACCAGGATGCACTATGGGAAGAAGGCGAGCCGGCGGAGGCAGTGTGATGCTTTGGGCAATGTTCTGCTGGGAAACCTTGAGTCCTGCCATCCATGTGGATGTTACTTTGACACGTACATGTACCACCTACCTAAGCATTGTTCAGACCATGTACACCCTTTCATGGAAACGGTATTCCCTGGAGGCTGTGGCTCTTTCAGCAGGATAATGCTCCTGACAAAGCACAAATAGTTCAGGAATGGTTTGAGGAGCACAACAACGAGTTTGAGCCTTCAAATTCCCCAGATCTCAATCCAATGCAGCATCCATGGAGGATCCACCTCACAACTTACAGGACTTGAAGGATCTGCTGCTAACATCTTGGTGCAGATCCCACAGCACACCTTCAGGGGTCTAGAGGAGTCCATGCCTCGACGGGTCAGGGCTGTTTTGGCAGCAAAAGGGGGACCATCACAATATTAGGATGTTTGGCAGCATATAATGTTATGTTGGTCTTTATTGTCTACAAAACTCATTTCAAACTTTTAAGTAGAAGTTTTGTGTATAATGGTTTAGCAATATACCAATGAAGTACTCTAAACTGAATTGAAATGGATCAGTTGAGTCTGATGTGTCCAAACCTTTGACCAGTGGCATATGTGTAAAAGTTGAGAAACGTCTGGATGGTTTTTGTACGCCCACAATGAGCAGCAGGCATCTCTTGTGGAGGGGGGTGCGACAGAGGTGTGCGATATACTAGGTTATCGCTCATTACCCAGCATGCATGCTGAGGAGAGGCAGACAGACCAGCAAGCCTCCAAACCCCTGGACTCATTCTGTAATGTCAGGCCGTGCCAATCACATCACCCAAACCTTCACTCTTCTGCTCGTCCTCCCTTTCACTCAAGGTTCTTCGGAGGCAGAGAGAAAGATCAGTCTGTCAGGAAGCAGCGACACGGGTGACTGCGTTTCGTGGGAAATTCAGACGCTGTGAGCAGAAGCGTGTTACAGACCCTCATACTGAACCTTCACAGCTCTGCGCATAAATCAGGGGAAGGTTCATCTGGAGCAAAAACAGCTTTCTGCATCACACATTTCATGCAGTCAGTCACATTTATGGCTCAGGAAAACCACAGTAAATGGTTGGATTTGAGCAGAACTTTATAGCAGTATAGTTGCGATCATTGCGGCCGTCAGCTAGTTGTGATACATATGTACCACATTCACCATCTAATGGCGCTGGCCATTTTCTGAAAAGTATGAGCTCTGTGGTCTGAAATGTTCTTAGATTAGGGAATCTCGAGGCCTGTGCGTCCATTACTGTCTGACTGGCTTGAGCACTTGCTAGCTTTTGAGTCATATGCATACATGGGGGTTAGCAAAGCGCTGACATTAGCATGACGTTAATGGGGCTGTCAGTAGGTGTTCTTGTCCCAGAGTGGCCTGTTTCTGTTCATATCAGTCTGACATAGTAATTGCCTTCGGCTGACACAAATGTCCAGATCGAAGTGCAATCAAAACCGCAGTGCATTTTTGGTGATTGGTTGGTGTTTATGAATCGTTTACCAGGGCTGAGAGATTTTAGTGTGGAGTAGGTCATTATTTCACACAGTTACTGACATGCAGAAAGAACAGTTTGAAAGTCAAAGATAATGTCAGTGATGGTGCTGATGGTTTCATTCACACAGGTCTCTGTAAAATGATTCATCTTAGAAACACACACATATACATACATATATGCAGAGATGCGCATACATTTGTAAAAATACAAAATACCTTAGTTGAAATGTATCAAAATAAAATGCCAAATACTGTGTGGGAATTTTTTTAAATACAAATACAGTATTTTGTGAAATTGGACATTCAGTGAAGTATCACTATTAGGCTGAAATATATTTGGACCTATTCCCTGCCCAGTAGGAGATAAGGATTAAAAAAGGGTTCAAACACGCTCACAGTCTTTATATCACCACCATTACTTCTCACTCAGTAACAATTACTTCAGTTAACTGAATGCATATCCAATTGATGTTTCATTTTATCCTTAATCAACAAGTAGAATCGACCATGACATCCTCACCTTGTCTTATTCCTTAATAATGCAGATAATTCGCTCATCCACTGCTAGATGGAGTCGTATGGCTGCAGATCACTGCAGGGAAGATGAGGTTTGGGGGCCTGAACTAGTATTTTGTATTTCAAATACATATTTTAAATAAATGTATCTGAAAAACTGCACAACCCTGTATATGTAACCCCACTATCCAGGTCCTACTCGCCCCGCACTGTGCGGGCCTCGAACCTGGATCTCCATGGGAGTCGGACGCTCTACCGAGGAGGCTAAAGGCTGCAACCTCTAGCGTCAGTCGCTAGAGCATCTCTTGATATCAGAGGAGTGAGGTTTACTCGCACAGCGACTGCAATGTATATAATTAATATATATAATTTGTTGCATTCATTTTGAATGTCAGTGATACACAGCAGTAATATGTGTAAAGCAAAAATGGGAACATTTAAATTTAGAATGACATTTTAAACATTTAACACAGCTTGTATTTAAATGCCTGCAATATACTTGACAAATCTCTCTTTTCAGTTGGAAAAGGAGAGGCAGGAATGAGGTAGTGAATGCCTGATTTTGCCTTCCGCACCAGTTACTATAGTATACAGCGATATGTCATTCTCTCTCTCTCAGCATGTAATGAGTCATTAAACCTTACCACACATATGCTTTTAAAACTCAATCAAACTTCTCATACATATCAGAAATTCAGTCCATTTAAAGCAGACAGACAGATTTGCCATTCAATTAACTGACACTGCCCATTTAAAACACTGTAAGCCACTTACAGCATAGACACTTCATCCATTTAAAACAGGCAGCTAGCTAATGCAGAAGTTAGCACGTTTCCCAGTGAACCCTACGATCCATAGCCAGTCTTTATCTCTCATTACTGCCTGTCGAGCGGTCTTTCCATCCCTACACACAGCACTAATCCAGCTGATAGAGCTGCAGTCCTTAGACCGGCTCTTCACGCATTACTGCCGACTACCAGCAACAGACTACAGAGAGAGAGAGAAACGGAGTTAGACGTTGAGAGTTGCTCTATAGGTGAAACAGACTCAAAACGGTTTGAATGTGAAAAAGGTCTAGATTAGAAAGGAAAAGTGGAGCAAAGGAAGCAGCCAGAAAAGTGGTTGAGGGTTTAAAGGGGAAAGTAGGTCAAGCTAAATAAAACAGGACAGTATGTTTGACTGCTGACCTGTGAGAGTCAAAGACAGTGAAGGCAAACTCCAACCACTGTTTGCAGCAACCGTGAGTTTGCTTTATTATCTGATAACCCGGTGGAGCCGATGGTGGGAGGAGCCGTGCGTGTGTGTGTGTGTGTGTGTGAGACATATCAGGACACAAATGTGTATAATGACATGGTTATGACAGGTATTACAAGGAGAGGTGACTTATAAGGACATTACTCCATGTCCCCACTCTTCAAAAGGCTTATAAATCATAAAGAATGAGTTTTTGTGAGAAAGTAAAGTGTACAGTGTCCTGTGATGGTTAGGTTTAGGGGTAGGGTTGGTGTAGGGGGATAGAAAATACGGTTTGTACAGTATAAAAACCATTATGTGACCAATTGAAATATGCATTTAAATTCATAAATCTGAAACAGTAAAAATATTTTACATATATGATCTTGTGAATATGTTTAAAATCGTTTATAAAATGTACATATGTAATTTGTTTATCATTTTGATTTCATCGGTGATCCATTAGTTTGGCACATTTAAGGTGTGTGATCGATTGCTTTTGCCTGCTGGATCTCGCGGGTTTCTTCATTCTACATAAAGTTTGCAGTGGGGAAACATCCACGAGTTTTATGTTTGTTCATCTCCCTCTTTTCCGGTATTCTAATGATAAAATGTTATAAGGTGTTAAAGATATAATGTTAGTGAATAATGTATATATAGTGTGTAGATGTTATAATGATACCGATTGCATTTTGTTAAAGATGTTTTAAAAGTTTACTAGTTTACAGATGCACGAGCTCAGCCGTGAGATGGCGCGAGGCCTACATAATGTTAATTGTTATGAAAAGATTCTACATAAAGTTCGCAGTGGGGAAACATCCACGAGTTTTATGTTTGTTCATCTCCCTCTTTTCAGAGGTATAACAATTACGCCTATGGAATGACCCCACAATTTACAAAAACAAACAAAAAAAAGTATGAATCCTTCATATCATTAATATATTGCTATAGTTACATTTTAACACATATTAGATCCCTTATCTCAAACTTAAACAACACTCTTCAATAATATAAGAAAGAAACAAAAGTGTTGTAACGCTCAAGATCCAAAGCGCCTGCAACACTGATCTTTATAAGTGACTTCATAAAGGCTCACTGAGATGATACAGACGGAAGAGACATAATAAGTTCTCATACTATTCTTCAGCAGGATCATTTTATTTAGCACAATATCTCAGCATTGACTGATGTGTCCAGGTCACACTCACACATTATATGTTAGGTTTAAAACACAACTGCTCTCATGTTTTGCCGCAGGACAGCAGTTATGATATAGCAGCACAATAGCAGTATAATAGTACATATCTATTGGTTCAATATGCGTCACATGCGTCATCGTTTTCAAATATCTCCATTTTCACAGTCCACACTACAATGCAAAAACGGCGTTTTCAAATGTATCCTCTTGGGAGTGCATTTTAAAAAAGCTCAGTTTTCGCAGGACAAAAAGGCATCTCAGTGTGGACAGAAGGCCAAAACAGAGAACAAAATGTGTGTTTTCTTCAATGAAAACATATTAGTGTGGACAAGACCTCAGTATAGTGAATCTGTATAACAAGCTCTTAAAGTAACCTGCTGATGCTCATCACCTTAATCTAAAAACAAAAGACAAAATTAAGGAAATCCCTCTCCGCTCTTGTAAAGTTAATTGTAAACATTAATCTAAGAATCCAGCGTTTAATTATTACTTTATTTACTTTCTGTAGTGTTTCTTACCTGAATAATACTGTTAGACCCACCTGAAACACTTAAAGCCTAAAGTCTCTTTATTCTAATCTGTTTATTTGTGCTATCGTTTGCAATTTGTTTACTTGTTCTTATTTTCTGACTGTTTACTTGTCTTTTTTTTGTTTTGTTTTTTTTGTAAATTTAGTTCAATTTTAAATAAAGTCTTCATGTGCTGTGTGAAAGCTATTGCAGCAAAATTACCAAAATTATAAAAAAAAAAAAAAAAAAGATATAATAAAAATATATGTATGGCAATAGCCTTTACATTGAAGTTTTCCTTGTGGTATCAAATATCAATATTTTTCAAGGTATCATATCAAAATTTAAGTATCGTGACAACTCTAGTATGCACTATTTCTCTGTTCTTCCCTTGTGTGACAAACATGTACAAAAGCACAACACACACACACACACACACACACACACACATACCTACTTAACTACAATGTGAGGACGTATGACTGGATACCCTACCTTTAGGGACTACCCTTTCTGAAGGGTCTAGAGACTAAAGAAAGACATCACTGCGCTTCTGGAGAAGCCCTTATTACAGATATCACTTGATTTTATCAATAAAACACTTCCTTAAAGACCTGACACTTTACCTTCACATTGGGGACAGTATTTTATATGTCCAATTTGGGGACATACACAAACTCTGATCTAGTCATCCTTTGAGGACTGTGGAGATACACAGACTCTGGTTAAGGTACACTTTCAGGACTTTGTTGTAACTTGTAATTTTGTAAGTTATTTATCCTAAGAAGACACAGAAGTGTAATATTACAATTCAAAGTTTCAATACTGGGTACTGGAATCAAGCTAGAGCAGAGAAACTAGTGTGAGAGACTAAACTGGGCTTTTTAACTTCTTCAAGATCACTGAAAATGGGTAGCATACATTTTCATTTGATTTGCAGCTTGAGATCGAGTGCCTTTGGATTGCTCAGTTGGGAAATGACAATTAACATTCAGAAATATTATTGATTCGACTGTATTGACTATCAGAGAACAAAAGATGAACTGAATTAAGCTGAATAATGACATTATTGTCTTCTGCAGAACTGTTTTACAACTCAAATATAAGTCATGTCAATTGTTACAATTTGCAACAGTTATTTTAAGGTGTTTTGAAGTTAACTGTATAGTATAACACACTTTAGAAATAAAGTTGTCTTGACTTCAAGGCAGAGAACACTTCCCTGACCACTGCCTGCATCCCTCTAGTTTATTTAGTATTGACTGCAAATAATCATTACCCCAAAAACATCTTAAGAAGTTTTCCTCACCAGAGTCATCTCTGGCTACTCACTGGGGCCTTAAGACATTAGGCATGTTTTCTGCAAAATGTAATAATAGTCAAAAAACTATATGAATAAAAATAGTGATACACACACTCCGATAAAATGACTCTTTGGGGACTCTAGTGATACACACACTCCGATAAAATGACTCTTTGAGGACTCTAGTCATACACACACTCCGATAAAATGACTCTTTGAGGACTCTAGTCATACACACACTCCGATAAAATGACTCTTTGGGGACTCTAGTGATACACACAATCCGATAAAATGACTCTTTGGGGACTCTAGTGATACACACAATCCCATAAAATGACTCTTTGGGGACTCTAGTGATACACACAATCCGATAAAATGACTCTTTGGGGACTCTAGTGATACACAAAATCCGATAAAATGACTCTTTGGGGACTCTAGTGATACACACAATCCCATAAAATGACTCTTTGGGGACTCTAGTGATACACACAATCCGATAAAATGACTCTTTGGGGACTCTAGTGATACACACAATCCCATAAAATGACTCTTTGGGGACTCTAGTGATACACACAATCCGATAAAATGACTCTTTGGGGACTCTAGTGATACACACACTCCGATAAAATGACTCTTTGGGGACTCTAGTGAGACAAACTGATTAAATGAGTCTTTAATATTAACAATATCAACACATTGTGGAGAATAACAGAAATTCAAAAAGATTAGGAAAAAAAAACAATTTACAAAGGACAACGATGCAAATGCAAAACTGGCACTAACTTGGAGGCTTCCGTACTTCCTCCATTCATCAGTCTTTAAATTCTCTCTAACTTCCTCCTTTACCTTCACCCTCCTCCTTCCCTTTACATTCACTCGCTCTTTTCATCCCCTTTACATTCGCTCCTCCCTCTTTTCATCCCCTTTACATTCGCTCCTCCCTCTTTTCCACAACCTTTACATTCACTCCCTCTTTTCATCCCCTTTACATTCGCTCCTCCCTCTTTTCCACAACCTTTACATTCACTCCCTCTTTTCATCCCCTTTACATTCGCTCCTCCCTCTTTTCACAACCTTTACATTCACTCCTCCCTCTTTTCATCCCCTTTACATTCGCTCCTCCCTCTTTTCCACAACCCTTACATTCGCTCCTCCCTCTTTTCATCCCCTTTACATTCGCTCCTCCCTCTTTTCCACAACCTTTACATTCGCTCCTCCCTCTTTTCACAACCTTTACATTCACTCCTCCCTCTTTTCATCCCCTTTACATTCGCTCCTCCCTCTTTTCACAACCTTTACATTCGCTCCTCCCTCTTTTCACAACCTTTACATTCACTCCTCCCTCTTTTCATCCCCTTTACATTCGCTCCTCCCTCTTTTCACCTTTTCATTCGCTCCTCCCTCTTTTCACCTTTACATTCGCTCCTCCCCCTTATCCCCTTTACCTCAACAATGAAAACGGAACATTGAAAATAGGGCTGGGCGATATATCGTATGCGATTGTCACGTGCATTTCGTCAGTAAAGCCGGTTCCCTGATTACCACTAAATCGCCATCACCTGCTTTCAAATGGAGCGCCATTTAATAGACAGAGCCGTAGATCACTGACAAGCTACGCAATATCGCCTTTATCGAATACCGCTATTATCGAAGGCGATTCATCTGCAATAATGAACGCGATATTGCGTAGCTTGTCAGTGATCTACGGCTCTGCCTATTAAATGCCGCTCCATTTGAAAGCAGGTGATGGCGATTTAGTGGTAATCAGGGAACCGGCTTTACTGACGAAATGCGCGTGACAATCGCATACGATATATCGCCCAGCCCTAATTGAAAATGAACTATTCTTTCTTCATTAGCGTTCTTATACTCTGTCTTTCTTGATGTAAAATATATTTATAAGAGCTAATATGGGATTATTTTACTTGGGATAAATGGTACAGATTAAAGAAAAGTATTTTTGATTAGTTTATGCAACATCGCAGTACAGTCTTCTGCTAACAACTTTAATGTACAGCATTTTCAATGAGCTGGTCACTAGTTGAGCCACTCTCTTCACACAAATAATACTTTTAACACTTTCCACATCATATTATATTTTTACAGTATTATTATATTTTTTTATATATATATATATATATATATATATTTATTTATTTATTTATTTATTTTTTTTTTTTTTTTTTACAGTAAAGAAGTTATAAAAGGCACTGAAGTGTTTTTGTGTTTGTGCCTCCTCACAAACCACCCTTTCTTTTAAGAGTCGTGATCCTGTTCCGCACATAATTTTTCACACCAGTCCATGTTCGCTGCTTCAAAGCTTCTGGCTCTGCGTGAATGCATCTTTCACAGTCTTGCTTACCAGGAAATTTGCATGTCTTGATGAACTCCATCATGTGTCTCTCTACTGCTTTTACCTCATTGTCCTCCCATTTCTTTTTTGGAGCATTTGAAGAACCTATGGAATAATTAAAAATGTAATTCTCATAACAACTAAATCAGTGAGTATGACCAAATCATACATATGTCCTAATGTGTAGATTTTTCTGAATTTTGAAAAGCCTTTGGATGGCTATTGCTGCTTGGAGCTAATTTATGGTTATTTGATGATTATTGTGTGTGTAGTTTAGAGATTTTTCTTACCTTGATCCTCTTGTGAAACAGATTGATCAGATTGAACAGGTGGATCAGTCTCTGCTGGTGCTGTTGTCTGAGATACGTCACTGTAATCCTCCTCATCACTTGACATGGAATCACCTTGAGCCTCAAGTTGCTCTAAACAATTGATAAAAAAAATCAACAGTTTATTGATTATACTTAGCATCTGTAACATATGATAATGTACAGTTTTTGCAAATATATACAGCACAGACACACACAGACCATTCAAGTATACTCATACCATTTGGGTCAATTTCAATGTTGTCAAGTTTCTTTCCTTTGAAGTCAGACAGTGTTCCTTTCTCCATGGCCATTAGGACTTTACTCATTTTTGCCAACTGCAGTGTCCCCTCTGGTAACCGGTAATACGGTGACGGTGATGAGGTCATCACAGAGGTGGACACAGCACAGGGTGGTGATGAAGAGGATGCATCAGTTGTGGACGTGACTAAGGATGACTGTAACAGTTTGAAAATATAATTTGAATAAAAACAAGGTCTACAAGCAAAAGAACTAAGGAAACTATTAATTAATATTAAAATAATTAGCTGTTAATGGACTGAGGTGTTGATCACAGAGTATTGTGATGATGTTGACATATTACTCACCAAACAATCTTTTTGTGATAGCTGTTTAGCAATCGTATTGCATTCATTTTCAATTTCTGCCCTGTTAAAACATTCATAGCAATCTTCATGATGTTTTCTTAATTTTGCCAGTCTTGATTGAAACCGCTTCTGTGGATATATAAAGAAGTATTTAGCATAAAGGGTTAGTTCACCCAAAAATGAAAATATTGTCAATAATTACTCACCCTCATGTCGTTCCACACCCGTAAGACCTTTGTTCATCTTCAGAACACAAATTAAGATATTTTAGATTAAATCCGATGGCTCAGTGAGGCCTCTATTCAAAGCAATAACATTTCCTCTTTCAAGATCCATTAATGTACTAAAAAACATATTTATATCAGTTCATGTGAGTTCAGTAGTTCTACTTTAATATTATAAAGCAACGAGAATACTTTTTGTGCGCCAAACAAACAAAATAACGACTTCGACAATATAGTGATGGGCCGATTTCAAAACACTGCTTCGGAGCTTCACAAATCAAATCAGTGACTCGGCTCTCCTATCAAACGGCTAAACTGTTGAAATCATATGACTTTGGCGCTCCGAGTCACTGATTCAATAGGTTGTTTGCAATCACGTGGTTCTGGTGAAGCGCAAAATTCCGGTGGAGGGCAAGCAGTGAAAATTAGAATGGAAAAGATGGAGAAAAGTCCTTTCTGTGCTGGTTTAGAAAGGTTTAAACAGAAAATCACAACATATGTTGGCGATCCTTGTGTTATGAAGAGGAGAGACTTTTCCACTGAATTGAAAGACTTGATTGCCATCGAGGAGGCAGATATAGAGAATGTGAAGCTGCCGTCACGCCGCGTTCAGTTCTAGTCTGGTTTGTTTATATCGCGCTGCCTTTCTGCTAGTGAAGTCAAGTGCAGTATTTTAATTTTTGATTGTGAAAAATGTCGCCATTGTTGGTCATTTATGCTGAATCGAGAATTGTAATAGGAACTCACAGTATCGTTCGGGGGAAAAAAAAATGGACGGTAATACAATTTTCGCCTTGGTTGAGAAGGTGAGGAAAGACGACTTTTAGCAAATGTAATAATGTCACTAAATAAACCCACTGCCTTTCACTTAAAAAAAAACAAAAAAAACAAACATACTTTTGAGTTTTGTATTTGGTTTTTGTGCAATAATTAATTAACATTATGTTTGCGAGTATGATCACTCGCTTGTGAATGATTGTAACTTGCACACAGCCACTTCAAAACTGTTCACAAGCTTCTATGGGTTTGATTTTGGTCATTTGTTGAAATAAATACAAAAATACAGCGTGTCGGTGTCCGTCCCCTGATCGTGACCCTCCGATTCTCCTTATGGGGAAAGTGAATATTTACAAAAATAACATTAAAACTAGTTACATTTACACGCTTCCAACAAAGAAATGCATCATCTTCTGTCAGCTTGTTAAATATTTATTTTATTTGGACATTTTCTACCATACGACGGCTGAAAGCAGCAGCGCGTGACACTATTCTCGTGGTAACCAGATCAACATTGTAAACAATTCTACAAAACTGAAGGGAAAACACCCAATTATAATTAAATAGGATAAAATATCTTCTCCTCCCTGCAAACGATAGCATGTAGAATGTTAATATTTAACCGAGTCAAAAACAAAAGGTAAGTATCCATATTAATTTCAGTATCAGCAGATGCAAAACGCTATAAAAAGGCGACAACTTTTAACGTTAAAAAATGAAAAGTTATAAAAAACGGTATAAGTTATGTAAACGATATAAACACCTTCTGGGTTCTCGATTTTAACGATTTGAGCAACTATAAACAATGCAAAACCTTTTGAGTTTTTGATAGGATTCCTATATAGAAACATCACTCCCTGCCCTCCAGACTCATTCGCGCTGCTGCTGTGACGTCATGTGCAAACAACCCATTCATAAAGCTCCAAAGCAGTGTTTTGAAATCGGCCCATCACTATATTGTTGAAAAGTCGTTATTTTGTTTTTTTGGTGCACAAAAATATTCTCGTCACTTTATAATATTAGGGTTGAATCACTGTACTCACATGAACTGATTTAAATTTGTTTTTAGTACCTTTATGGTTCTTGAGAGAGGAAATGTCATTGCTTTGAATAGAGGCCTCACTGAGCCATCAGATTTAATTAAAAATATCTTAATTTGTGTTCTGAAGATGAATGAAGGTCTTACAGGTGTGGAACGGCATGAGGGTGAGTAATTAATGACATTATTTGAACTAACCTTTTAAACAAACATAAAATGTACATTAACAATATTGAAAATAAAATTGTGACAATAACTAGGTAACTAGCAGAGGTGGGTAGTAAGGCGCTACATTTACATTCCATAACTTTTGGTGCTTGAGCGGTTAATAAACAGAACTGCATGTGTCTAAAGAACACTGTAGCTGGAGCTACTTCTCTCTGTTTATGTCTATGACGAGTCACACAGATACTGTGCTTCTCCGCAGTGGTTCCTTCCAGACCGGGAAGGAACCAATTTAACTTTTACAATTCTGACAGAATATTATTTTGTACCATTTGGAGCGTTTACACAAAGTGTGCTGGATGAAGTGGACACGCACCTACAATCAACTAAAAACAAACCTTCTAATGCATCCCATGGTCTGCCAGCGATAAAGATCTTTTCTAGTTGAACACCTGTGCATCAGCTGTTAGTAGTTGCCTGTGTTGAATAGGGTGTTCAGTATTTTGGGGGCGGAGCAATGAAGGGAGGGGTGTGGTTGTTTGGGTGTCGATTTCAAATATCAACAGTTTTTCCCAGAAATCATCTAATAGTTGCTGCATTATGAGATAGTTACCGTTTTTCTTGATGTTCTTGCTTTGCCTGACTGCTTATGTGGACCACTGCTGTTCACCTCGTCCAATCCAGGTGAAGAAACAGGAGCAGCACAATGAGGCTGGATGCCAGAAAAGGAACCAGTGAATATAAAAATCAGAAATGTTTGTATAGAACAGAAAAACTAGTAATTACTCTAGCTGTCCTACAATAACTTTATCTATCACTCCTTTCCTTCTGTTAACACCCAGACACACTACTCACAAAAGAGTCAATAATATAGAATAATGATACAGATGTTTTAAAGTGGACTTACCGATCTCTGCGGACCCAAACTGATGGATGGCTTTTTATCAGAGGATTCAGTTGATGCTTGATTCAAAGGCTTGAGAAATATGAGACCACAATCACATGGTAACTAATCAGATAGTAAAAGATTATCCTGAATTACTGATCAATCTTTCTATCATTTTCTTGATAGTACCTTGACTCGCCATGGCCAATCTGAGTATCCGTGATTGAAAGTGATTTCTTCCCCTGGTAGAATGTCTCGCACAGCAAAGAGACACAGGTGAGGTTTCCTGCTCACTTCAAGGGTTCTCATTTTGCAAGTAGGATTTCTGTGTTCGTCATTTACAAGTCTTCCCAAGGAACCGTCTTCTTTAGATGCATCTATGCTATAAAGACATAAAATTATTACTCAATACTTGTAATCTTATATATGCTAGACAAGTAGAGTTATTTTTAAGTGGAAACCCACCGCTCTGCATAAGTTGTATGTCTCGTTTTTAATCTACCCGATTCAGACCATCAGCTGATCATCAGGACACAGCTCTATGAACTCAACCGAGTGTGTCAGGTTAAGGAGACAAACAGAATCTGCAGAGAGGAGGGTCTGAGAACCACGGATCTATCGGACAGTGTATGGCAACATCCTCTCAGCAGACAAATGCATCTAACATTCACCATTTTGTTCTCTTTTGGGAATACGGTTAAAAACGAATATTGATGACTCAAAGAAACTGCACTCAGCACCCTTCAAGTCAGTTCATGGTTGATTTTAAGTATTAAGGGTGTGTTCACACTTGGTATGTTTGTTTAGATTAAAACGAACCCTGGTGCCATTGCTCTTTTATGGCACTTTCTCACTGTGCGGTACGACTCAACTCGGCTCGGTTTGTTCTTCCACTGCAGTTAGTACCGCTTCAAAGTGATTGGGATTATAGTCTGATCATTACAGTTGTGCTGCCACCTCGTCTACTGACCACGATAGAGGCATTTCTTTTTTCAAGTTGCATGTGATGGTCATTTAAAGCAAGTCAATTAAAAAACACGAGACAGCAAACCCGCTAGAATTAAATCTTGCAGGTTTGCGATACAATATAGTGCCTCTACTACATCAATCCAACAGGTCTGTACTCACCACCAATTTCTGCCACACCACTGAAACTCAAACAGGAACGCGTTCTCGGCCTCAGTGTAGTGTTCAGCTCGGTCAAGACTCTCTTCTGAACTCAGAAGTTCACCTCTGTATTCAAGAGCAAAATCACCTCTGAAAAAAGCTCTAGTGGTGAAAACTCCACGCCCTGAAGAGGAGAAATGCATTAGATTCAGCAGTTTATTAAAAGTCAACTATCATTTTGATCATTACTTAAAGTTCTCTGCCATATGATGTACATTATATGTAAAAGGGAAATTACTGAATGAAAATAGTCAATAGCCAGGCAAATTTCTAAGTATGCTGTGCTTTTTATACATTACATTATACTTTAAAGTCTTAAAATTATATAGTTAAAATTTTTATACTCTTTCATACATAAGCAATATTATCTTGGCTTTATATAGTTTAGAATAGAGTGCTGCAGCGATGACGTATTTTTGCAGGTGATCCGGTAGTTCACACACCCCTGGTTCCCTCAACTAAAACCCTATATGTTGTTTTAACTGGCTTTTGTATTGCTGCAGAAACTAAGCTTAAGTTTGCCTATTAATACACCACAGTTGCAAAACTTCATCGTCCTCATGATTAAGCTTCAAGAAATCATCTAGAACATGTTTTTGTTATATTATTTTTAAAAGAAAATTCTGTGTTTAACATGCATCGCTTCTGGATAGTTTGTCTTTGTGGTGTATGGATGTTTATGGATGGTTTTTGGCTTTAGATAAAGAGTTTTTTTGTTGTTGTTGATAAATGTGCCTCCAGGAACTGTAAAACTTTAAAAATCCATCTCCCTGTGTAATAAGTATAATGTTTTGCATTCTTATAATGTATGTTTGAATGGTTGTGTACAGTGTACATCCCTAAATCTACCTCTAAACACAACGAGGCTGTGAAAGTGACTAGTGAGTAGATGACTTTATCTGTTCAGGTGACGATTTTTAATGTCCCAGACAAACCTCTGTCTCCCATTTAGACACTTGTTAGCAACTGCCTTTAAAGTAAAAGCTTTTTTTTTTTTTTAAATCACAAGAGGGTATTACTGATGTATATTGTGTCTTAGAAAAAAAAAGTGAAAAAGCAGCCCTTACTTCAGGAATTTAACCAAAACCCAATAATAAAAAAAAAAATTAAAAAAAACATTGATCATGTACATGATCATGCACAACGATATACTGATAGCTGCAAAAAAAATAATCACCTTATTGAAGGTCTAACGGGTATGGAACGGCATGAGGGTGAGTAATAAATGACATTATTTGAACTAACCCTATTATAAAAATGATCCATTGTCCTGGTTTACATACAAACCAATAACCACCTAAAAGTTCAGTTCACCCAAAAATGAATTTCTGTCATTAATTACTCTCCCTCATGTCGTTTCACACCCGTAAGACCTTCATTCATCTTCAGAACACAAATTAAGATATTTTTGATCAAATTCAATGGCTCAGTGAGGCCTGCATTGAGAGCAAAATCATTTCCTTTTTCAGTGTTCAGAAAGCTACTAAAGACATATTTAAAACAGATCATGTGACTACAGCAGTTCAATACTTTTTGTGTGCCCAAAATCACCCATCACTAGATATTATTGAATAAAGTGGTTATTTTGTTTTTCTGTGCACAAAAAAATATTCTCATCACTTCATAACATTAAGGTTGAACCACTGTAGTCACATGACTGTTTTAAATATGTCTTTAGTAGCTTTAGAGGTCTCACCGAGCCATCAGATTTTATCAAAAATATCTTAATTTGTGTTCTGAAGATGAATGAAGGTCTTACAGGTGTGGAACAACATGAGGGTGAGTAATTAATGACAGAAACTTCAATTTTGAGTGAACTAACCCTTTAAACTACAAGACTTTATTTGTAAAGCAGGTTATTCTGCATTAATGACATCAAGACCAAACCATTCGTGTATCTGGTTAGTCATAAATACTTGCCTTTATATTTGCTGATGAACTGCTCTTGAAGCCCAGGCTTATCAGCTCTACGGGTCATGTGATCCTCTGCATCCTGCAGAGGTGTTTTACGCCTTTTGCTTTTCAGCATTATTTCTGGAAAAAAAGAAATAAAAAGAAATATAAGGTGAATGGATTAAATAAGCATTTTAAAAATCTTTTTGATCTTACTGGAATTGTTCACCCAAAAATGTACATAATTATTGTACTAATCCTGTACTAAAATTGTACAAACCTGTGTTGTGTTTTTCTGTGGAACACTAAAGTTTATTTTTAAATGTAATACAGAGCTCTATGCAATGACAGCACATGTGACCAGTCTGAAACAGGCATTTAGATTAAAAAAAACAGCAATATCATTGATGCCAAAAACCATTGTGACCAGATGATTGATGTCAATCCATATTCATATTAATTTAAAAGCTACAGATTTTCAGTCAGTAACCTGATAGATTCATATGGACTATTTTGTCTGCTTTGGAGCTTGACACACAGAATAAAAAATACTATAAAGTGTCTATGTACTGTCATTGTGCAAAAAAGCTCTGTGAAGATAAATAAAAAAACATGGATACTTTTGTGTTCCACTAAAAAAAAAAAAGTGTAAATAATGTATTACATAAAATTAAAAATGACATCAAATAATAAAAAATGAAAATTAATTATTTCAAATTACAATACATACTGTTGACATTTTACAAAAAATGAGAAAAACAGGCTACCACTGATTAAATTGTAGAATCTAAAGAGATATTATATGAAATATAACAAAATTATATTTGCTGATCAATGCCTACAAATAAGCAATAAACTGTTTTTTTCCTTATTGCAAAAAAAAAATCAAATGAGAATCAAACTCAAATACAATCGAGAAATAAAACATTAACAGAAAATAATTTAACCACTAAAGTAAACATACATCTTACTAACTTTCATATTTCACAGTGTATTTTAGTTATCATGCATTTTCGGGACAACACTTGATCTCACCTCTCCAGCGTCCATTGATGGGGGTTGTCGTCTTTTTCGCGTCAAGCAATGCCATGTGATTGCATTTCCCGGGAAAACACATCCACAGCTGACGTGCGTGCATGACGTAGTTACGTATTTGGATTTCACGTTGAAATTGTGACTACATTTATTTGACCTAATAAATATTTTGGCAAACACCTAGATCTTTGTTTGATTTATTCACAGTACTGGTTCTTCAAACTTAAATAAAAAAATAAAAAATAAAATAAAAACGGAGGCGTACGTCTTTCTAATGGACAGAGCACATGATCACTTTTAAACGATCTCTTTGGAACATATCTTAATTTTTACTAATTCTGTTTAATCAAATGTTTGAGTTAAAATCAGGGAGATGTGTGGATTATTTCGAGGCTCTAAAATAAACTTTAACGTGCACTTTATTAACAGCATTTTCTTTCAATTTTTTTTTAATTTATGGTATTTTATATTAAATATAAAGGAAGGAAAAGCTGCTAGATCTTGTAAAAGTGCTTTAAAAACGCATAGCCACGACAGATTATTCCATCATTTGAGCAGCACTCGTGATCTCTCCTCAGAGCTCATCTCACTCTGCACTCAAGCTGCTGCGCTGCTGCTGTGGGGGATGGGCGGGAGGCGCGCGCGATCAGAAGCAGGTGGGGGAAGGGCGGCGAGTCACTCAGTGTCACTGTCTGCAGCTCTCAGCTAGGGCTAGGGTTAGGGTTAGGGTTAGTGTTAGGGGAGCAGGGGTTTCACATCCAGTGCCTTTTAAAATCAAAGTATGAACAAAATAAATCTGTAAACAAACATGTAAACGTCCCAGCTTGAGTCATGATTCTTTTAAACACTTTTTATACTAAACACTGTAACTGCTCTCTCTCTCTCTCTAAATATAAAACAATGTTTGCTGTAACTGCTCTCCTATTATATATTCTCATTCATATGCATCCTTAAGATGTAAACCAGTATGTGCATTTCTTAAAACAGTTCATACAAATAACAGCACACAATGGATTACATGCAATAGCCTGTAACCAGCTCATAATCCTTATATCAGTGTCATCAAAATGACAAGTCCTTGTATCATTGTTCACAAAGACACTCTGACAGTATTTTCAGAAGTAATATGGATACGATTTTGATGTCAGTGATTGAAAATACACAAGACTGCACTTTATCTGTATGGCGTACATTTCAACAGTATGAACACGTCACTCTAGACTGGATGAGACAGGATTCAGATATACTTTCTGGTGGTCTGTCAAAAAATTACAGTAGCTACAATGTCATGTGATATAATGACAGCCAGTGGCACAGATCCTCACCAAACCATCCATTCCAGCGTGATGAATATGATCCTCAACTGGATGGAACTGGAATAAGTACTTTGACTGTTGCGATCATCCCAATCGGACTTATGATAGCTGCCTGAATTATGCTCTGTTCACTGTTGGACAGAGGAGAACTGATAACAAAGAAATGTTTCAAGGGTACCCCAAACAAGTGACGAACCTGGCTGGAACATGCTTGTTCAATGAACACTTGTCAGTGGTGTTGTCGATTACCTGAAAGTTTTCATCATCATTGTATGTGTGTTGTCTGCAGCAAGTTTCTGTATTTGGGTGAATATTTGCAGCAAGTGTGTTGTCAAACTGATCAAGATGTTTTGTTAATTTTTTCTGTTTGCATGTGTTTTCTTCAGTTGTGCGCGGTGATCTCTCTCAGCCACCGTAATATTTACTGTATAATGTAAAATGCAAGTAGACTGCAGTAACATAGCATTACATCAGTCTACAGTTTATGTAGTGAACAGTACATAGTGAACATTATCTGATTTCACACCTGTTCTGTCTACAAACACATCTCCCATCATTCGGCTCTTTTGACCCATCTCGGCCTTAAGGTCATGACTGAGAGCATGATCTACAACAGTGGCTCTTATTTCCATCAGAAACATCTCAGTCTTGGCCTCTTCTTCCTCTTCCTCTGTTCTCCTCCGTACCCTTCCACCACACATCCTTACTCCTTCTTCTGTCTGTTGACTCTGTTTGTGTCCTTGTTGTTCATTCATGTTCAGAGTGTGTAACATTGTGTTGTGCTCTGTCTGTGCCTCCCAAATGAGATGGCATCTGAGATATTTTAGAGAACTGTTGAACATTGCTTGAATTACATTCCCCTTCATTATTGAAATTCAAAATTCATCCCTGAAATTTAATAATTCAGGACAAAAAAAGTCTAAAAGAAATGTATAGAAAATATGCTTGACAGTTTATGACTAGTTCAACCATTTTGCATTTAATGGCTTATGAAAATAAAAACTATTCGACACCTAGTATATTTTGATGAACATGACATAAGCAAGTGATAATGTAGGAAACATCTGACACTTGTACATCAAATGCATGAATGTACCAAAGCATTTGCAATTTGTTCAGGAGAATGAGAAACTGCATTTATGATGTGAACAAGAGACTATAATGTGGATGTTGAACAAGTAAGAATTTTAGTTGTGATTGGAGACATGCACCAAAGTGAGAGAAACTGTTATATATAATATAATATAAAATATAAAATTATGATATTATATATAATATTAATTATTATAAATATCAAATATAAATATAAATTATTATATTATATATAAAATATAAAGAGAATGTTTGCTGTAACTGCTCCTATCTATATAATATTATATTTTTTTCACATATCTTTATTTATTATGTGAACAAGAGACTATAATGTGGATGTTGAACAAGTAAGAATTTTAGTTAACTGTTAACTGCTCCTATCTATATAATATTATAATATATTTTTTTCACATATCTTCATTTATGATGTGAACAAGAGACTATAATGTGGATGTTGAACAAGTAAGAATTTTAGTTGTGATTGGAGAAATGCACCAAAGTGAGAGAAACTGTTATATATAATATAATATAAAATATAAAATTATTATATTATATATAATATTAATTATTATAAATATCATATATAAATATAAATTATTATATTATATATAAAATATAAAGAGAATGTTTGCTGTAACTGCTCCTATCTATATAATATTATAATATATTTTTTTCACATATCTTTATTATTTATTTTTTATGTTACTATTTGTGTACTGTACTTGTCTCTTGTCTCTGATACTAATGGAGGAACAGCAGAACGCAAAGTAGGAGAAAACACTTAAAGCAAATAAAATCACTCATAAAAGCAAGCGATTTTGAAGGTTTTCAAATCTTTTTGTTGCTTGTGTATTTTATTAAATAAACTCATATGTATAAATCATCATACTTGACGGATTAAAACAGTTGTCCCTCCGCTTTTGGGAGGAAATATGTATGTTTCATATTCACATGACGTAATGTCTGTCATCCCCGCGTCAAACTCGTTCGTACATTAATAAACTGTAGTTACAGTACGCGGATATAGTCTCCGTTAGGCGGGGGCGGGGCAGCGCGATCTTTACACACACATTGATGCGAGAGCAAAACTCCGAGGATTAAAAGTTAATAATACATGCCAATATAAAGCATGAGAGCTCCTGCAAATGAGTCTATTTTTATTTAAACACAAATTATTGTGAATATTTCTCAAATTAAATGTGGATTATATGTCAATTCATTCATATTCATGATAGTTTTTGCCTCCGCCATCTTTATTGGTGACGTGTTGGTCTCTGATTGGTCAGATCACCAGTCCCGCGCTCGTAGTATCTTCCTGCGCTCTGATTGGTCAGAATCCCAAAAGTGTGTATCTTTCCGGAAGTGCAGTTCTCCTAGAGGGCGCTGTGTTATACACACTTTAGTGGGGGGGCATACACACTTTAAGTACACAAATCACATAAAAGTGAATTTTTGGGACAAATGAGATTTTAAGCCAGGAAACCATTTTAGAGCATGCTGAATGCCACTATATGGTCAAACAAATGAGGACATACAAAATGTCCCAAGTTTTTTTGGTGGTCCCCAGTTTACTGGTGTGTATCCTGGTGAATGTACCCAAAAGTGACATAAGTAGGTACACACACACACACACACACACACACAATTTGCATGACTGTTGTCTAGGGACATTGCAAACACTAATGGGCTGTTCATTATATAGAAAAGAAACAACAAAAAAAAAATGTACAGTAACTACAATAATTTTTGTTACACATTACAATATAAAATTATATAGACCAATGGTTCCCAAACTGTCCTGGAGGACTGCCAGCACTGCACAATTTGGATAAGGGCGACATACAAAATGTGCAGTGCTGGGGGACAGGTTTGGGAACCACTGATATAGACAATTCACTGATGATTTACATACTTTGTCATAACTCCTCTTGAGGTGGAAAATTTTTCATTTTTAACGAGTGCAGAATTTCACTTTTATGGAGATTGTAAATGAAAAATGACAAATAAACCTTGAATTTGGTTCTGTTTCTCACACAACACAAACATATAGATTTTGAATATTTCAATTACAGCACAGGAATGATTTTATGGTGCGTTAGTGGTCATTTTCATTCACATCATATTCAGAAAACTGCTGTGTCCCACAGCAAATACGTAAATATTAGATTTGTAAATGATTACAGAAATACATTTTAGGATCTTAAAGTTTTGTTAACAGTTTAATTCAATTCAATTCAATTCAATTCACATTTAATTCGCTTTTCACAATACATATAGTTTCAAAGCAGCTTTACAGAAAATCTGGTATCAGAGGTGACTGTCCAATGTCTGTGGTTTCAGAAATATGCATGTAATAGCTAACAATGTAATAATTTAGGCAATTCAATTTACAATCACTGTTAGCAGTTTAATTGAAGGTAGAAGCAATGAACTGCTATGTTATGTTCTGCTTTGAAACGAGATGCACCAGAAGACACACAACAGAATGAAATGTTATAATTTAAAATCAAATAAATGAGCTAATTGCATTTACATTTTTTCTTTCTCACAAGCAACTCAATGTTTATATATTTGTTAAAATACATATATATTTCTTTCAGCTTGTCACATAATTGAAGTCTCTCTTTTGGTCTGATATGTTGGGGTGACATTACAGTAAACAAGTGCCAAAAAGGCGTAAGACGTAATGTAAAGCGTTTTGAACTGTGAGAGTTTTACACTTTCTTTGTATGTTGAATACAGAAGTCGGTCTGGTGGAAGCTAGATATTTTACTTTATAACATGTTAAATATGGATATTTTTCACTTCAGGATGCCTTTATTAACCTCCTGGAGCCGTGTGGAGTATGTTTATGATGGATGGATACACTTTTTTTGAGCTTTAAACAGGTGGTTTCTGTGCACTGCCATTTTAAAGCTTTGGAGCATCAGGGTGATTATTAATATAACTCTGATTGTATTCGTTACAAAGAAGAAAGACTTATACATCTAGGATGGCGTGAGGGTGAGTAAATCATGGGGTAATTTTAATTTTAAAGTGAACTAATCCTTTAAGACACTTCCTTTAAGATGTGACAATAAGATGGGGAAAAAAACAGCAAAATTAATAATAAATGATGAAAAATAAGAGCATTGACTGATTCCATAAAGATAACCGTTGTTTTTGCTAAAGGTCTGAAAAAATGCAGCATTTTGTGAAGAGAAAAAGGAGGAGGAGGATGAATGTAAGAGAGAGCAAAAGCTCTCAGTCTGTTGGATGTGGAGTGTTAATGGTTTGCTGATTGCTGTGCAGTAACCAGCTGTTAGCAGGTAATTGCGACTGAAGTGTGTAAAAGCCCTGACGCCCCACACGCAATTCAGACTCCATCAGCGCACCCACACACACTCACACACACTGCTGCAATATCTGTTATATTACAACAGCAGTGCTGGCTTTGTGGCTTCATGACTATTTTGCTCTGCTTTTGTCACAAAATCTCATAAAAAACATAAATAAAGTCAAGTAGTACGTTTTCCCTACATTTTCATCATGATGTTAGGCTCTGAACCATGAAAGACTAATGGAAAACTGGCGCACACAAGATTTTTCATTTCTTTTAACATCTTGTTGGTCTCAGAAGTCCATTAGAACTGCTTATGTATGAACCTGTTATAAGATTTGAAACCTGAACAAGTTTTACTGAAAAAGACCATTCACAGTCACTGGAAACAATGAAATCCAAGAAGGACCAAACTGACCCTGATATGAGATGTGGAAACCTCGTAGATCGATAGACAGAAGGGTTAGAGATGCTCTCTCTCTCCCGCTCTGTGTGTGAACCATGAGGGTTGCCAGGCGACAGGGTTGCCTGGGAGCATGACTTTGATGGACAGTCACGGCGTAACAGATTGGAGCCCCTGCCGTTCACAGTTTCATTGCAGCCGTGCAGACACTGCAACAAAATGGCCGCCACTGCTGATCAATGACTGAGGAAGGCAATTAAACAAACTAGAGCTCGGAGAGACCCGGAGACTTCAAACCCTGTGGCCAAGAGCAGCACAGCCACCCACACACGCACACATGCCCACATTCATCTCAGCGGCTGTTATTGCTGCCGGCGGCTCTCAACAGGAGAGTGATCAAGTCACGCGCAGTTCAAAGAAAACTTCATCTTGTGTGGCTCAAAACCTTCTCAAACTATAACTTGCAAATGTACACTTTTATAAACATGGAGCACTTTTTGGCTTTCTGTATGGAATTCATACGATCCTTATTTATGTTAAAGATGTTTTTAAGCAGCACATTTACATTTACTCATTTAGCAGATGCTTTGATTGAAACTGACCTACAAATGAGGAGCATCTCATGCAGGTGACAGAAAGCCAAATGAAACCAGATTTCTTATACGAGGTCTCTAGATAGAGAGCTGTCTGCCAGCTTTGCATTGAGGGTGTTTAGAACGTCCTTCCCTCGTATCAAGATGACTGAAGCTCCAGCATTTACTTCACTGTAAACCTGACACGATGCCTCATGTTTAAAACATAACCTGCTAGCAAACCATGATATATGGGAGGAGATGTTAAGCAGTGCTGCACTTTACTCGGAAAACACTTAATTTCAACATTCACTCACCCGATCCAGTCTCATTAAAATTATATTGTGAATTAGAAATCCACTTTCCTGTTTCTGTTGGTTCAAATGATTCATGGAGTTCCAGCACAAATGATTAATGCTGCAGAAAGTGATTTCTGAGAACCACTGTTGAAGGTGGATCGGACCGAGCAGCACAACACAGCTGTAGCCAATCAGCAGTAGGGGGCGTGGCCAGACGACTGAGAGACATTACAAAAGAGAACGTCTCGGTTACAAAGGTAACCCTCGTTCCATGAAGGAGGGAACGGAGACGTACGTCGGACAGACCGACGAATAGGAATCTCGCCAGAGAGGCCAATCTACTTCGAGTGTAACTAAACGAGCCAATGCACATTGGCATGCAATCATCTGCATCAGCTGCTCACCTCGCAGCGCGGGTATATAATGAGCAGCAGGTGCGTTGCATCTTCAGCTTTTCGCTGAGGAGCCGAACCAAGCAGGCGGCAGCACAGCAGGACAACAACTGTGGCGACGGGACGTACGTCTCCGTTCCCTCCTTCAGGGAACGAGGGTTACCTTTGTAACCGAGACGTTCCCATTCAGTCGGTCACGTTCGACGTTCGTTGGACAGACCGACGAATAGGAATCCCTACCAAAGCGCCACAGGAGCTGCCCTCCTCCAGCGCTCTGTTGTAAGCCCCCTGAACCCCCTTGCCTGCGGACGGTGGGACAGGGCTAACACACAGAGAGGGTCGATCACTGTTGTTCCAAAACCCATTCAGTGAGACTATTGCATAACGCTGGGAAAGCGTAACCTTCGTTTGAAGGAAAGCTGCGGAAGCCACATCCTTCCCCGAAGGAGTTATGTGGAGAAGTACATATGGACTAACCCTGTAGGGCTGTGCTACATATGGAAGAACTGGGGTGACTCCAACTCGATAGAGATGGGTTCTCCCAGAGGGAAAGACACAGGCTTCGTTTAAGAGGAGCCGTGGAAAAAGCCATATGGGATCCCCGTAGGGTCACACATATGGAACCCAGCCTAAATCCGGTTCTCAAGGATACAATGGAGTATAGGCCTGGCGCCAGACGCTCCGCCACGTCGGCTGCCGAAGGGTAACCGGAGGACTCAACAGGGTCTGCCCATAGGGACTCTCTGGAGAATAGAACGCGCATGTAGCGCAGCAAGCCGACACTAAGCCGGGGCCTCTCCGTGCCTCTGACCTGAGGCGAGAACACGGGAGGAGACCGGCTCGACACGAAGGCTATAGTATCTAGCGAACGTGTTAGGTGTCGCCCAGCCCGCAGCTCTACAAATGTCTGTTAGCGAGGCGCCACGAGCCAGCGCCCAGGAGGATGCCACACCTCTCGTGGAGTGAGCATGCAACCTGAGCGGGCAGGGCACGCCCCGAGCTTGGTAAGCCAGGGCGATGGCATCCACTATCCAGTGGGCCATCCTCTGCTTGGAGACAGCCTTTCCCTTCTGCTGGCCTCCGTAACAGACAAAGAGCTGGTCTGAGGTCCTGAAGCTTCGAGTTCTGTCTATGTACAGTCGCAAGGCGCGAACTGGACAGAGCAAAGCCAGGGCTGGGTCTGCCTCCTCCAAGGGCAGCGCTTGCAGGCTCACTACCTGGTCCCTGAAGGGAGTGGTAGGAACCTTGGGCACATAGCCAGGCCGGGGTCTTAGTACCACATGGCTATCACCCGGCCCGAACTCTAGGCACGATTCGTCGACCGAAAATGATTGCAGGTCCCCTACCCTCTTGACGGAGGCCAATGCCACCAGCAGCAAAGTCTTCATAGACAGAATCTTTAAGTCTGCTGACAGCAAAGGCTCAAAGGGAGCAATCTGAAGTGCTCTGAGCACCAGAGTAAGGTCCCAAGAGGGTATGGAGGGGGGACGAGGAGGATTTAACCGTCTCATCCCCCTAAGGAACCTGACGACCAGAGTCTGTGCAAGTAGGCTCACTGGGGGAAACGCATATTTGTGCAGGCCCCGGGGCCAGCTGTGTGCCAGTGCGTCTGTCCCGAGTGTTCCCCCGGTCAGAGAGTAAAACAACTGGCAGCGGGAGGTTTCTGGTGAGGCAAACAGGTCTACCTGAGCCTCTCCGAAATCTCTCCAGATCAGCTGAACCACCTGTGGGTGGAGTCGCCATTCTCCTGGCAGCGCAGCTCGTGATAGCTCGTCGGCCACACGGTTGAGCACACCGGGGACATGAATGGCGCGAAGCGACCTCAGAAACTTCCGACTCCACAGGAGGAGATGGCGGGCGAGTTGCGACATGCGACGGGAGCGTAGACCACCTTGATGGTTGATGTACGCAACGGTCGCAGTGTTGTCCATACGACCAGTACATGCTTGCCCCGTAGCAGGCCTTTGAGGCGGCTCAGAGCAAGGCGTACTGCCAGCAACTCGAGGCAGTTGATGTGCCAATGCAGATGGGGTCCCGTCCAAACCCCTGACACTGCATGCCCGTTGTACGTGGCACCCCAGCCGGTGGCAGAAGCATCTGTGAACACCACAGCATGCCGGGACACCTGTTCTAGGGGTACTCCTGCCCGAAGAAACAAGGGGTCCGACCACGGACTGAAGGTTCGGCGGCACTCCTGAGTGATTGGCACCCGGAACGTGCCGTGCTGCCACGCCCATCTCGGGACTCGGCCGTGAAGCCAGTGTTGAAGCGGTCTCATATGAAGCAGACCGAGCGGTGTTACAGCCGCAGCAGCCGCCATATGCCCCAGGAGCCTCTGAAAGAACTTCAGTGGGACCGCTGTCCTGCCGTTGAACGTATTCAGGCAGTTCAACACTGACCGAGCACGTTCCTCTGTGAGGCGTGCTATCTGCTCGACCGAATCCAACTCCATACCGAGAAAAGAGACCCTCTGCACCGGGGCGAGTTTGCTCTTTTCCCAGTTGACCTGAAGCCCGTCGTCGAGATAGTTGAGAATGCAAACACCCTGTTCTCTCATGGGAACAAGGGCTCCCTCCACGACTTTCGTGAAGACGCGGGGAGACAGGGCCAGCCCGAAGGGTAGGACTCTGTACTGATATGCCCGACCTTCGAACGCGAACCGCAGGAAAGGCCTGTGTCGCGGAAGGATCGACACATGAAAGTACGCGTCCTTCAGGTCGATCGCTGCAAACCAATCCCGGGGACGGACGCATTCGAAAATGCATTTCTTCGTGAGCATCTTGAACGGTAGCTTGTGAAGGCTCCGATTCAAGACGCGCAGATCCAGGATCGGTCGTAACCCGCCGCTTTTCTTGGGTACAATGAAGTAGGGACTGTAGAACCCTGACCTCATATCGGCTGGAGGGACCGGCTCTATCGCATCCTTCGCCAGTAGGACTGTGATCTCCGCACGCAAGACAGGGGCATCGACATCTTTCACTACAGTGAAGTGGACACCCCTGAACCTGGGGGGACGCCGGGCGAACTGGATCGCATAGCCGAGCCTGATGGTCCGAATGAGCCAGCGGGACGGACTGGTGAGCGCTAACCAGGCCCCCAGAGACCGTACCAGTGGGACCAGAGGAACCACAGGCGCACCCGCAGCGGGGCAGCGAGGTGGAATGCAGGGACGCGGCCCGGGGGGCTCTCTCTGCGAGGCGGCCCGACGCGGCGTCACAGTGTGCTGTGCAACACTTACCTGCTTCCACGGGTGGACAGAGGGAGCAGTCGAGGCTTTGACTGCCTGCTGCTCGCTGCTGTCCGCTGGCGAGAGAAGAGGGGGATGAGAGTGGTGAGGTTCTTGCCCTCCCACTGCTCTCCGAGCCCTCTTCGGACCCGGAGATAGAGGAAACTGCTCTTTTATTGAGAATTTGGGTACCGCTGGCTGTTGGGCCAGCGGCGGAACAAAAACAGAAGGAAACAAAAGATTCTCCACCCGGCCCTCCTCTGGGGGAAGGAGCGGTGCGGTCACCACCTCCTGTAGAGCAGTCCTCTCCATCTCCGAGTCGCCCGTCCTAGGGCCGCTTGGACTTGGCCTTGCCACCCTTCTTCTTGGGGGGTGGCGGGACGGGCTGGGCGCCCCGACCGCGACCAGCTCCACGGCGCCGCTTAGCCGGAGGCTGCTGCTGCTGGGGCGCGGGAGCGGGGGCGGCCGCAGGGGGGCGCCCTCGGCGACGAGCAGTCTGAGGTGCTGCGGGCGGTGGTGGAGCAGCAGCTGACCGCCTCGGCAGGATATGACTGATGGCCTCAGACTGCTTCTGTACAGTCGAGAACTGTTGGGCAAAGTTCTCGACCGCGTCGCCGAAGAGGCCGGTCTGGGACACGGGGGAATTAAGAAACCTGACCTTGTCGGTATCCCTCATGTCCGCGAGACACAGCCTGAGATGGCGCTCCTGGACCACAAGTGTGGACATCGCACGACCCACTGACCGCGCCGTAACCTTTGTCGCACGAAGCGCGAGGTCCGTCGCGGCACGAAGTTCCTGAAGAACTTGTGGGTCATGACCACCCTCGTGCAGATCCCTCAGTGCCTTGGCCTGATGGACCTGCAACAACGCCATAGCGTGTAGGGCAGAGGCAGCTTCCCCACAGGCCTGGTAAGCCTTGCCGGTAAGATCCGACGAGTGCTTACAGGCCCGGGAAGGGAGAGACGGCTTCCCCCGCCAGGTGGAGTTAGGGCACAGTTGCATAGCAACGGCCCGTTCCACAGGGGGTATGCGCGTATAACCCTTCGCTGCCCCGCCGTCAAGGGTGGTGAGGGAGGAGGACCCACCGACACGGATTCGGGCAGTAAAAGGTGCCTTCCACGTGCCAGTGAGCTCTTCATGCACCTCCGGGAAGAAAGGCACTGGGGTGGGGGGCTGAGAACCAGCCCTTGCCACCCCGAGATACCAATCGTCCAACCTCGAGGGTTCGGGACACGGTGGAGGATTCCACAGAAGCCCGACCCGGTTGGCGGCCCGGGAAAGCATAGCCATCATTTCCAGGTCTGAATCGGGCACGGTTGTCACTCCCGACGGAGGCAGCTGCGCCGAATCGTCATCCGCGGAAGTATCAGGCTCACCCTCCGATGCAGCGATCGACATCCGGTCGTCCTGGGGAGCTCCGAAGGATACGGATGGTACACACCTCTGGGGTGGTCCACCGCGCTCCCCCGGCAGCTCTACTGGCTGCGGAGTGCAGGAGGGATGAGGGTTCCTAGGGGGTTGGTTCCCCGAAGGAAGCGCGCTCACCGTGATCCTCAGGTCACCAGTGCCGCTGCCCGAAGCAACCCTCTGAGGAGGATTGGAACGAGGCAATGGCACCGGGACTCCGCCCCTTTGCAGGAACTGGAGTCTAGACCGCAACTCCGTGACGGTCATCTTCCCACAATGGGTACATGACTCGTCCACAAACGCCGCCTCAGCGTGCCTTAAGCCCAAGCACGCGATACAGCGTTGGTGACCATCCCGAGGCGCCAGGTAACGACCGCATCCAGCAGCACACAAGTAGAACGACATCTTTAAAAAGACGCGAACTACTCGTGTAAGCTCTTTCAAGGACTGACTCTTTTAGGTGCTGAAGCACGCAGGGGAATAGCCGCTGCAGCACAGACAGGGAATGTGCAGCCTGTCGTGTGCACTCTCTTTGCAGACGCTGCTCTTACCAGCTGTGAGAACAGCTTTTTAGCGCTCTTAAAGCGCACCGTCACCAGCCGTGAAAACGGCCTTCACGCTGATACACAGCTTAATCTGCTCAAATAAAAAAGGCAAAACACAAAGCAAAGAAGAAAAAATCGGCCCCGCTGCTGTGCTGTTCCTCCTGCACCGGACGAGAAGAGCAGTCAGAGAGAGAGCTGGCTCGTTGAAGTCCGTTCTTCAAACACTCGCTCGTAGAAACCACCGTGTCTGCTCAGTAGTTCGGCTCCAAAGCGAAAAGCTGAAGATGCAACGGACATGCTGCTCATTATATACCCGCGCTGCGAGGTGAGCAGCTGATGCAGATGATTGCATGCCAATGTGTATTGGCTCGTTTAGTTACACTCGAAGTAGATTGGCCTCTCTGGCTCCTAGCAATAGAGTGCCCCAGGGATGACGCGTTTTTGTAGGCAAAACCCGGAAGCGAGTTAGCATTTTAGGACTTCTGGTTCCAACGCCGTAAAGTCTATGGGTTTTTTGAATGGGTTTTTGGTAAATCGCCTGAAATAAGGTCTGTGGATAACAAAGCCTCTAAATACTTTCACGTTTTGATCTATGACATAAAACACACCAGTTATAACCCACTTGTGATTTTTTTTACTTTTACTGTGTCTTGAAATCGGCGGTTGCTAACAAATTGCTAAAAGGGACTACTTCCTTTGGCGGGGACTTTAGACGTCATCATGACAAACAGGACATTTGGACAGCATTTCTCATGAAAAAGTGGATAAGTATTCATACACAGCGCAGATCATAATCAGTGAGCATGTTTTTAAATAGAGTTGTTTTCTAAATAAAGTTTGAGGAAGCTTGGTGGTGACGACGTTGATCCGCGACCATGGTGTGCTGTAGTCCGTTTATAGCCTACTGTTAGCCTTTATATATCTGACGACTTTATTTAGGCTTCAAAATCTATAAATGTTGTATTCACTTGTAAAGATTATCTTGATAGACAAAACGTGTAAATGTCATAACCCTTTGTTAAACACAGAGCTTATTTTCTGCGATTTTTCAAAAGTCTATGGGAAAAATGCATTGGCTTTCCACCGAGGGAACCCGTGCGCCGCTAACTTCCGGGTTGGCCTACAAAAACGCGTCATCCCTGGGGCACTCTATATTACTGGAAAAAGAAGTGTTATAACAAAGTCCCTTTAAGACAAGTCATTTCACTCTGCGGCCATCTTTGAAACGCCTCTCGGGCATCCTGGGCATCATGCAGCTCCTTTGAATGGGGAAATATCAGATTCTCCAAAACTGTTCGCCAATGAAATCTAACAACAACCGACTCATAAATTTAGTTTCTTTCTCTCAAATCATGACAAAAAAACCGTATTTGTATTTGCAGATGCGCGCGTCTGACTGTTTCTATAGAAACCGGTGGTTCTAACGGCCGCTGAAGTGACGCGATGACTTTACCAGTCGGCGATTGGCTCTTGGCTTTAGAAGGCGGGACTTATTCCACCATATTGCGCGTTACACTTTCTCCCATTCAAAACAATACGAGTGACACGTCTTGTGTTATTCTATAGTCTTTGGTTATAATCAGGGTTACGAAGGGTTATGATCATGTGTCCATTTTTTCATCTACAGAAGTTCTTATTGAGAATTAACAGAAGTTTAACGCTCATGTTTGTTTCATTTGAAGTTACCATATTATTTGGGCTCTTAACTCTTATAGTATGTTTGTTTTCTCTGGCTGCTGTGACAGCGTGTTTATCAAACACATTTGCAGTAGCAAAGAAAGCTGAAATGAGATCAAATGATAATTTTATAATCATTGTTAAATAGCCTGAATCACTGATGTCATTTCAATGTAGTAATTGTGCTGTGCCATTAATACATTTAAATTACAAACCCTGTATTATTGCAAAATGAGTTTACACTGCATTGCAGAAATTAGTTAGAAGATTGAAGATGAAAACAATGAGCAGTAAACACCACTGACAAACACAGATGTGAGCAATCAGCGTATGAATCTTAACAATGATGACAACAAAATATTCAGACAATCAGATCAACTCTGGACATCACAAAAAGCTACTAAAAACCACAACAAAAAATAAAACCAAATTGTTAGAATTAAAAAAAAAAAAAAAAGAAAAAAAAAGCTGCATAATTGATTCATGCTGTGATGTATGCTGGGAGTTTTGTACTGTTGTTCCCAGCATGCATTGTGGCATGACACTTTTGACTGTCACCATTGTTGAGATTCATGTGCTGTTTCTTGATGTCCTTGTGTGTAAGATTAGAATATTTTTTTTTAATTAAATCTTTTAACTGATTTCTGCTATTTATCTCATATTGCAGTAATTCAGGGTTTGTAATGTAAGTGCATTACACTGCAATTTTTCTTATTTACTGTTTTTGTCTTATAAATATCTAAAAAAAATCTTTTACTAGATAAGTAAAATGATATACATTTTTTTTTTCAAAATGAAATGAGTTTTTGCTTCTCTCCCAAACAGAAACAAGATTTTTTTTTACCCTATTGGCAGATAATATATTTATATATAGGACTCTATACCCGTACTATACCTATATGTATGTTTTATTTTTAATTTATTTATTATTTAATTTAGTTAACAACAGCACAATCACACCTGCATGTACTAAACCATTCACCAAAAATCCAATCATAAACTTTCATGTCTTTACATACGTATTTCAACCTAACCACAGGCTCTTCTCTTCGGCACAATCGTAACCCCAAAAACTCAGACATACCAGAAACCATTTTAAATTCCAAAATAACAGAACATTAAGCACCAACAGATTGCCTCTTATACTAATATTGAGCAAAACACATGAAATTACACTTAATTTTATAGTTTTTGCTATGTAAGAGTGTCTATGATTGGAAAGATCATAGACCTGCAGCAGTCATCCTGAAGCTTTCACCTGCAAAAATCAGTGCAGTAGTCATTAACCGTCCAACCGTCATTAAAATCTTGTAACAAAACAAAACCGACCATTATTGAAATGTCGTAATGGAACAAATCCGACCGTCACTAAACTCTTGTAATGAAACAAAACTGAGAGTCGTTGAGATCTTGTAAAGGAATGAAACTGACTGCTATTGAGATCCCCTAAAGACACAAAACTGACCATCTTTGAAATCTTGTAACAAAATTAAACCAATTGAGATCTCACAACCGAACAAAATTGACCATCACTGAAATCTCATAATGAAACAAAACCGTTCAGAAGATTAGAAAAAAACACAACATTATTTTAAGATGACACACAAAGACATCAAGAAGCAGCACATTAATCTCAACAAAAGTGTCATGCCGCAATGCATGCTGGGAACAATAGTACAAAACTCCCAGCATACATCACAGCATGAATAAATTATGCAGCTGAATTGTCCTATAATTTTCTTTCATTCTGATTATTTGCTTTTTTTTTTATTTGCCTTTTAGTAGCTTTTTGTGATTGTCTGAATATTTTGTTGTCACCATTGTTGAGATTCATACGCTGATTGCTCATATCTGTGTTTGTCATTGGTGTTTACTGTTTTCTGCTCATTGTTTTTATCCTCAATCTTCTAACTAATTTCTGCAATACAGTGTGATTTCATATTGCAGTAAAACAAATTATATTTGTATTTCAAATGTATTGTATTATTTTATAAATAATATATAGATTTTGTGGCTCAGAACATTTTTTGTGGTCCAGTTCTGGTTTATTTCTTTGCTCTTGGATGACATGTGGTATTGCTATGGCCTGCTTGTGGCTCAGATCTGGCAAACAGGAGCGGTCCGCCCGAGTGCCATCATTCCACGCCACATGTGGCCCATATCATCATACCATTCCTGGCAGATGTAGGCCGGATCTGGGCCGGCACATTCATTCATTCAACTTTTATTTCCAGACTCAAGGTCCATTTGAAAAGAGGCATACAACATACAAACCAATTTTTAAAAAAGACTATGCCATCTGTGTGGAACTACTTTCTTCTGCCACGGATTCAAAGTTGCCGTTGATGGTTTACAGACACTCACAACTCTAAAACTAGCAATGACAGCTTGGGCTCCTTCAGTGAAAGTTATTACTGAATTAGAGTATTTCTGAGTATTATGAGCAGACATTCACACTAAATGGATCAGCTCTTCTCTTTCAGATTAAGTTTCAGAGGTCATGTGAGATTTTAACTAGTGTAAAGGTGATGACTTACAATCACATCAGCACCAACGCTGTCAGCCATATAAATCAGTCCGCTGTGGAAATGCCAGTGTCATCATGAACACATCAGTCTCACATCAGACCGCCGCTTTGTTTGCCTGAAATGTCACGACCCCAGATAAAAGCACCATTGTTTGCTATTTGAGATACAAGCATCAGTACACAAGTTAATTAGAAATTAGTAATGAAGAGAAGCTGTTGGTGTGTGTAAGACAGTAATTGATCCGGTGTCCATGCAAGCATGCGCTGTAAGTTTGTGTTCGGATATCTTCCCTCTTGTATAAGCCAGTGCCTCTTGTCTTTTATTTTTACAGTAGAGAGTCTTGCTGTGGGAGTTATTTCTTGCTTTGCTGCCTAAAAAAAAAAAAAAAAAAAAAAAAAAAGAACTGAGATATTCCCTCTGAATAATATACTCACCTAGTTCATTTGGAGCATTTGATTCTGAACCTGGAGTGTATTTATGTTTGTTTAGAACACTGAAATCACACTTCATATCAGAACAACTGCAGAAAGGACTGGAACAATCACTACAGACAGATCTACATGTAGTAGAGCTGCTTACACACACACACACACACACACACACACACACACACAGTCACAGTTGGATTTCGGCTGTAAGGATCAGGTCTCGTCAGCAGTCGGCAGGTGAAGGTGTGACAGAGGTCACTCTCGACAATCTTTCACACACAAACACTGTCTGACTGTCAAAAGGACAAGCTGCAGTTTGTTTTCTAGCTTGTGAAAGAATGTGTCCTGGTGCTACACAGAGCGTGTGTGTTACAGTGAGTTCAGGTGAAGGAATAATCAGCAGCATTTGTGCCATAATGATGATTACAGTAAGACACTTACAATGGAACTGAATAGCAGAGGAAATTTAAAGTCAAAATGTAAAATTCCACTTTCAGAAAATCACTTCCGTTTAAACTTTTTATTTGAGCAGCTGAACATCTGGATACAACTTTACACAGAAAAGGTTAGTAACCCATTTCACACTAAAATCAAGTTAACATGCATTTTGTTTAGATCTTGCGGCTAAAGTGCTGTAAAGCAGCAGTACCTTGTGAAGTTTACAGATAGGTCCCATTTACATCCATCGTAAGTGCCACACAGTAACAGATTTCTCTTTATTTTGTTGAAGTTATGTTTATTTAGACAGTAGGAGGACAGATAGAAACCATGGAAGACTTCGCGGTGAGGTGGTGTGTGTGAAAGTCCTTTATAGTCCTGGTAATAAGCTGCAGCTGTGTGTGGTGATTAGTGTGGAGTGAGTGCAGGTGATAAGCCGGGAGGATTATGGGAAGTGTAGTCCAGGAACTGACAGGAACAGGTGGTGATCATAACATAACGCCCCCCTTCCGGAAGGCGCGTCCTCGCGGCGTAAAAGGAACAGCTAGGGAGGGGGGGTGGGTGCACTGGGGACCTGCATGCAGACCGGAACAGGGTCCCCAATGCAGGTCCAGGAACTCGGGCAGCCACGGAGGGTCAGGTGCCACGGGCAGCCACGGCGGTTCAGAGTCCATAAAAGACCACGGAGGGTCAGGGTTCACAAATGGCCGTGACAGTTCAAAGGCCCTAAAAGGCAGTGGCCAGGCACGGTCCCCACCCACAAGCTCCCCACCCTTAGGTATACTGCCCCCCCCCCCCAAAAAAGTTCTTGGGGAAATCAACGGTGGCCATGGTCGATTCGTGGACAAGGAGCTTGTGGGGCGCCGGCAGGTCAAGTAGCACAGGTTCTGGAGCGGACTCGATGGCTGGAACAACCCCTATGTTCCTTGACACCAAGGGGGCGGCCATCTTGCCCGTGGGCACTGGCGAAAAAGCCATCTTGTCCATCGCATCCAGACAGCTGAGGTGCTTTGCAACCGGCGAACTTGAGAGCGTTGCGACTGGCGATCTTGAGAGCGTTGCGACCGGCGTTTTTGAGAGCGTTGCGACCGGCGTTCTTGAGAGCGTTGCGACCGGCGATCTTGAGAGCGTTGCGACCGGCGATCTTGAGAGCGTTGCGACAGGCGAACTTGAGTGCGTAGCGACCGGCGGGCTTGAGAGCGAAGCGGCCAGCAGGGCAAACGGCTGCTCTGAGACGGCAGCAGGCCATTCTGGGACAACAGTGGGCTCGGGCTGGCAGACTGCTTCCAAGTCCATAGAGCTCGAGTACATCCTCCACGCACGCATGACAGCCAAGACATAAAAAGTGAAAACCGTCCTCTTGGCCATGACAGAACTGACAAGGAGAGAGGGCTGCTCTGGAACAACAGCAGGGACGTGACGTAACTCTGGGCGATCAGCGGAGACGTGACGTTGCTCTGGGCGATCAGCGGAGGCGTGACGTTGCTCTGGGCGATCAACTGTGTTTTGACTTTGTGTTGTTGTGATGGTAGCCACCATTTTGTGAGTGTCCATTGGTGTGGCAGCCATTACATAATTCACCGTGGTGTCACATTTCTCCGCGACACCCACAGTTAGTAACGCATAATCCATAAAACCGCTGAGTGATAAACGTGGTCCTTCTTGTCGTAGTTTATTTTGGAGTGGCTGGTTAACGCCATCACAAAAAAAGTCTATCAAGACACAGTCAGGCGAATCTGAATAGTAAGCAATGTCCAGAAACTTCTGAATATGGTCCTTCAGGGTACAGTTACCTTGATGAAGGCGGATGAAATGTATTGCGGGGTCCATGCTGAGACTGGAAACGCTCACAGAAGCTGCTGGATCTGGGTATGGCGAAGTCTTCTGTAACTGAACGGGACTGAGGCAGGGATCCAATTGCAAGCTTATTAAAAGTCAAGTCAAGTCAAGTCAAATTTATTTATATAGCGCTTTTACAATTGGTAATTGTTCAAAGCAGCTTTACATATTAGAAGCACAGAAAAAGGGAAGTGGTTAAAAATAAGCTGTACAGCCAAGCGTGGTAATATGCAACATATACAAGATGGTGCTACATTAAGCCAATGTCGGCTGACTCCCAGGGGTGGAAAAAAATCCCTAGGAGAAAAACCCAGCGTGCTAGCACTGGGAAAAAAGTCCTAGGAGGGAAAAAACCCCTTGGAAGATATATATAATATATGTAAGCGGATATGGGGATTAAAAATCTGAATTATAGATGCAGCCAGAACTGGGTCTGTAGGCCCATTGTCTCCTGGGCTACGTTGTAGTCAGGTCCAGACACAGGTTCTCCATCGGATCTGGATACGGCCTGAATCCAGCACCCGGCAAACCTCAGGATAAGCAGAGAGACAGATATTAGCGGAGATGCAATTCTTATTCTGATGTACAGGTATATCTAGTGTTCATTTTTCAAATCTAATGGATTTGAAAAATGTTAATGTATTGATAATGTGTTATGTGTATGCAAGAGCAAAGAGATGTGTTTTTAGTCTAGATTTAAACTGACAGAGTGTGTCTGCTTCCCGAACAATGCTAGGAAGATTGTTCCAGAGTTTAGGTGCTAAATAGGAAAAGGATCTGCCGCCTTCAGTTGATTTTGATATTCTGGGTATTATCAACTGGCCTGAATTCTGAGATCGCAATAGACGTGAAGGACTATAATGCATTAAGAGCTCACTTAGGTACTGGGGAGCTAAACCATTTAGAGCTTTATAAGTAAGTAGCAAGATTTTAAAATCTATACGATGTTTAATAGGGAGCCAATGTAATGTTGACAGAACTGGGCTAATATGGTCATACTTTCTGGTTCTAGTAAGAACTCTAGCTGCCGCATTTTGGACCAACTGTAGTTTGTTTAAAAGCCGAGCAGAACAACCACCCAGTAGAGCGTTACAATAATCTAGTCTTGAGGTCATGAATGCATGAACCAACTGTTCCACATTTGTCATTGAGAGCATATGCCGTAATTTAGATATATTTTTTAGATGGAAGAAGGTGGTTTTACAGATACTAGAAACATGACTTTCAAATGAAAGATTGGTATCAAAGAGCACACCCAGGTTCCTAACTGAGGACGAAGATTTAATGGAGCACCCGTCAAGTGTTAGAGAGTATTCAAGGTTTTTTCGTGAGGAAGTTTTTGGTCCAAAGATTAGGATATCATTTTTTTCTGAATTTAATAATAAGAAATTTCTTGTCATCCAGTTTTTAATGTCAGCTATGCATTCTGTTAGTTTTGTGAATTTGTAGGTTTCGTCAGGGCGCGAGGAAATATAGAGCTGAGTATCGTCAGCGTAGCAGTGAAAACTAACACCATGCTTCCTAATTATCTCTCCTAAGGGCAGCATGTACAGAGTGAAAAGCAACGGTCCTAGTACTGAGCCTTGTGGTACTCCATATTTAACCTGTGATCGATACCACATCTCTTCATTAACTACTACAGACTGATAACGGTCAGATAAGTACGATTTGAACCATGCCAAAGCAATTCCACTAATGCCAATATAGTTTTCAAGTCTTTTTAGAAGAATGTTATGATCGATAGTGTCAAAAGCAGCACTGAGATCTAATAACACTAATAGAGAAATACAGCCACGATCGGATGATAGGAGTAGATCGTTTGTAACTCTAACGAGAGCAGTCTCAGTACTATGGTTTGGTCTAAATCCTGACTGGAAATCCTCACAGATTCTATTTATTTCTAAAAAGGAACACAGTTGTGTTGAAACTGCCTTTTCTAGTATCTTTGACAGAAAAGGTAGATTCGAGATTGGCCTGTAATTTACTAAATCTCTCGGATCTAGTTGAGGTTTTTTAATAAGAGGTTTAATAATAGCCTGCTTAAAGGTTTTTGGCACGTATCCTAGTGTTAAGGATGAATTAATTATATCAAGAAGTGGACCTACGACCTCTGGAAGCATTTCTTTCAGTAGTTTAGTCGGCATTGGGTCTAACATACATGTTGTTGATTTTGATGATTTGATAAGTTTAGATAATCCTTCCTCTCCTATAGCGGCGAATGATTCTAGTTTTATCTCAGGGACACTACAGTGCACTGTCTGAAGCGAAACTGTAGACGGTTGCATGTTTTTAATTTTCTCTCTAATATTATCAATCTTGCAAGTAAAGAAGTTCATAAAGTCATTACTGCTGTGCTCTATGGAAACGTCAGCAGTTGAATCTCTGTTTCTAGTTAATTTAGCCACTGTGTCAAATAAATACCTAGGATTATGTTTGTTTTCTATTAAGAGATTTGAAAAATAAGTAGATCTAGCATTTCTTATAGCTGTTCTGTACTCAATCATTTTTTCTTTCCACGAAAGGCGAAAAACTTCTAGTTTTGTTTTCTTCCAACTACGTTCAGCTTTTCTAACAGCTCGTTTTAGAGCCCGAGTGTGCTCATCATACCACGGCGTTGGATTAGTTTCCTTAATCTTCTTTAGACGTAAAGGAGCGACTGCATCTAATGTGCTGGAAAAGAGAGAGCCAATAGTTTCTGTTGCAGCATCGAGTTCTTCTAAGTTGTCAGGTATACTAAGGCGATGAAACTGCTCGGGGAGATTATTTATAAAGCAATCTTTAGTGGTAGACGTGATGGTTCTACAATATTTATGGCTGGGTGGTGGTTTTGCAGCCTTGGCTAATTGTATTATACACAAGACTAGATAATGATCTGATATATCATGCTCTGCTGTAGAATTTCAACAGCATCAATATCAATTCCATGCGACAGTATTAGATCTAGGGTATGATTACGACAATGAGTGGGTCCTGACACGTGTTGTCTAACTCCAATAGAGTTTAAAATGTCTGCAAATGCCAATCCAAATGCGTCTTTATTATTATCTACATGGATATTAAAATCACCAACAACAAGGACTTTATCCGCAGCCAGTACTAACTCTGATAGAAACTCAGCAAATTCTTTGATAAAGTCAGTATGGTGCCCTGGTGGCCTGTATACAGTAGCCAGCACAAATGTCAACTTACATAATATTACATAAAGCACCATCACTTCAAAGGAATTATATTTGAAATTCTTTTGAATGATTCTGAATATATTACTATAAATTACAGCAACACCTCCCCCTTTGCCTTTCTGTCGAGGATTGTGTCGATAATCATAACCTTGAGGACTAGATTCATTTAAAGTAATGTAATCGTCTGGTTTTAGCCAGGTTTCTGTCAAACACAGCAAGTCTAGTTTATTGTCTGTGATAATTTCATTTACAATAAGTGCTTTTGAAGAAATAGATCTAATATTCTGTAACCCAAGCTTTATCATTTGTTTATCTGATTTATCTGTGATTTTCATTTTTTGAACATCAATTAAATTTTTACCCTTAAAAGGTTTCGGAAGTTTTTTGTATTTACTAGTTCGAGGTACAGACACAGTCTCTATGTGATAATATCTAGGTGAAAGAGTTTCTATGTGCTGTGAATTATTTGAGTTCTGTGACGTGAGGCGGCTAGCAGACGGTCGGTTTAGCCAGTTTGTCTGCGTCCTGATCTGGGCCCTGGTTTGTCATGTTTCAGCTCTAAGACTATTTGCCAAATTTCTAGATAGAAGAGCAGCACCATCCCGGGAGGGATGAATACCATCTCTTTTCAACAGATCAGGTCTGCCCCAAAAGCTTTTCCAATTGAGCGTGGTCGTACAGGCAGGGTAAATCAGGAGCAAACAGGGTAACACTTTAGAATACTGTATCGTACTTACTGCATAACTAAGGAATTACTGCAGAATTAATCGGTAGTTCTTCATTAACACTCAAGTAACTACTATCAACTACTAAGGAATATGTGTTAACTAATCAGTATGTCATAGCGTTTTTTAATTGTGTTAAGTAACTATTAGTTAATCAGTAACTAATCAATTCAGTCATGCCTCCTGAAGAACTTAGATTTATGCCTACTGTACTGATATATGTATATATACATATATATATATATATATGCTCTGCAAATATTGTTAAACATTCGTTCATTTGCGCCACTGTATGTTTCTGTCGGTGGGTGCTATAATGTTGCACGTCTTGCATCGCATGGATGGCGCTTGAGAGTGTTAATTTTTTTATTCAAGTGTTGTCTGCAACCAGAAAATCAGGATGGATCCGTGACCTGCCAATACCTCAGGTATGTTTATGGCCTTATATATATTTTGTGTCTGTTTTTACTCAAGATATTTCACATTACTATTATAAAGTGATGCCAAATGAGTTCTGTATTTAAGGCAATGATCATTACCACATCATGTTCAAAGAATTACTTCAAACCCATTGATAATTAATGAAGAATTACCACATCATTCTCAAGGAATTACTAAGAACCTGGAACAGTATTCTAAAGTGAAAACAATGGGAACCCACTGATAATTAATGAAGAATTACCACAACATTCTCAAGTAATACTTAATGCATAAGTAATAAAGCCTAAAGTAGTACTAACATAAAAAATGTAATTTTACTTTAAAAGATGACACATTTTAAGAACATTTACATTTATTGCAGTATTAATAACATTAAAAAAAAAAAAAACCCATCTATTTCCATACAACTAAACAATGAAAGAAAACTATACCAAAATTTTACATCAGATTACTAGGAACTTACCAAATATAACAACAGAAGACAGCAAATATGTGTATGCCTAAACTTCAACTTTCAGCCGATGGTTTTCTAATACATCTAATTCATGTTATTTTTTTCTGGCAAAGGTCAATAAGCATGCCATTCTTCTTTTTTTCCTCGATGATGCTTCGAAGTGGCTCCCTTGTGCACATTTCTTTGCACTGTTTGGCAAACTCTGACAGTTTCTGGAACTTTTCACGCGATGTCTTGTAGGCTTCAGCATCACAATACTCCAGCCGTATCCACAACCGTTTTTCGATCCACCCCACACTTGTGGTACGACACATTGATGTCCTAATACACGAAACGATCGGTTTTTGTGAGAAACCAAACGGTATTTATATCATTTTTTAACTCTAATACACCACTATGTCCAACTGCCTTCATCCTTCCATGACGGAAGTGATCTCTAGCACGCGTTGAAGTCTACGCGCACGACATCACTTCCGTCCAGAATGCAATTTGACCTTATTAACATGGAGGATGAAGGAGGATGAAATATCTTGAGTAAAAACAGACACAAAATATATATAAGGCCATAAACATACCTGAGGTATTGGCAGGTCACGGATCCATCCTGATTTTCTGGTTGCAGACAACACTTGAATAAAAAAATTAACACTCTCAAGCGCCATCCACGGAAATGGTCGAGCACGAGAAAAAACACGAAGAATTCACCATTCGTTTAAAAAACATAAATGAAATATAGCTGCAAGCAGCAATTCGGGGCCAAGCCCCAGTAGGGGCAGTAGCGCAATACGGAGCAGGAAGAGCAAAAACAGCAGAAATTGAATGTACATGCAAAACATCTGGTTCAGAAGGACAGGTGGAAATGAAATGAAAATCAATAGAAGTTCAGAGAACGAACACGGAATGAACTAAAATACTTGTATCTCATTGAAGAGGAATAAAGATTAGCACAATCCTTATTTGGATAAAAAAGGTATCAAAATGACTCATTACACACAATTGTATAAAGGAACCCCACACAAGATTCGAATCCACGACCTCCGGGTCCAAGGTCCATTTCTCATCTCATTGCACCACTGTGCAAGTGAATGTTTCCACACCTGCCGAAGTTTATTAGTTCATGTGAAAATGAACTCAAAATGAAGAATTCTTATAAAGCTGCACTTTAGATCATTCTGCAGCTCATCATGCTGTAGTGCAATACAGAGCAGGAAGAGGAAAAACAGCAGAAAATGAACAAACATGAAACAGCTGGTTCAGAATTACGGGCAAGAATGAACTCAGAATGTACATAAGCTTAGATGAAAATGAACACAGCATGAAACAAAAAGCATTTATTTCTAATCCAAGAGGCAGTAAAGGAATCAAAACACACTATTTTATAAAACCGCTCCACCTGGGATTCGAACCCACTAACTTCGGATACAGGGCTCTTCAGATAACTGGCTTTACACATTGAGCTACTTGAGGATGCACATTCAACAGACTGTGGAAGAAACCTTTTAGTCTAACAAAGAATTCACAAAAAAGCATTACTTAGCATGCTATCCATATTAGCATGCTAAGCTAACTTAATGCTAATGAAGCTCATGGTTAACTTGATAACTGAAGAGCCACATTAAAGAGAATGACAACTGGTTAGCATGCTAAGCAATTAGCATGCTAAGCTAACTAGCATAAGACAACAAACACAAGCAAGGTCACATTCAGAGATGAATATCTTGGGAATGGTAGCGAATATCAAAAATCCATTCAGTCATTTCTGTGCGGCTCGGTCCAAAGATCACCTGAGCTGATTTTGGACAAAATTGGACAAAAATTGTAGGAGGAGTAGCGAAAAAACTGTTTTCCATTTATTTCAATATGGCGGACAGGTACATTTAAGGAAAATGACAAATGACACATCGTCGGAATCGGCATAAGCCAGGGAATAAAATGACATAAAGCATACACATTTTGGAAAGTGTTTTCAAAAGTTATAAGTGGTTTTGCAATAATCATTACATCTGTGGAACAGTAGGTGGCGCTGTGTTGAAACTTCTCAGGTACCTTCAGGACCTTCTAAAGGTCATACATACCAATTTGTGTGAAGATATGTCAAATTGTTTAAAAGTTATTGCAATTTATGACAAAATTCAAAATGGCGGACACGTGGTTCATCCGATGTTGACGAATTCGATATCCTCGGATTCGGCATGGCACAGGGAATCCATAGACACCAAGATCTTGATTTTCTAATAAAGTGTTCAAAAGTTATTGGCCAAAATAGCCATTTTTCAGATCTCATGACCTGTAGGTGGCGCTGTTCCCAAATTTGGCATGGAACCTCAGATCATGGTCTTGATCAAGTGTGCCAATTTTAGTTTTGATTGCTCAAAGTTTGGCCGAGATACAGCCTCTATAGCAATTTTGGGTCAACCTCGTTAACTTTGTGACATCATAACTTTTGAACAAAGATGAATAAAAAATCTGTTCAGTCATTTCTGTGCGGCTCAGACCAAAGATCACCTGATCAAAGTTTGGACAAAATTGGACAAATTTTGAAGGAGGAGTAGCGAAAAAACGGAATACTGTACTTTTCAAAATGGCCACTACTGTACTGGGTGGAGACTTAATGTAAGATATTGAATGTGATCAGTATGAAGAGAGGAATCAGTTGTATTGACATTCATTTTTCTGGAACAAAGGGTTCAAAAGTTATAACCTTTACAAAAGTGAATATTTGAACTGGTGGTGGCGCTATAGACTTAGTCCTAGATACTCCAAAGTTGGTCAAATTACTTTTAATTACTATCACTACAAGCATGCCAAATTTGATAATTTTCCTTCTTATGGTTCATTGATTACCATACAGGGGGAAGAAGAATAACTACGAATTTGGACATAAAGGAATTGCATGTTATAGCTTCAGATTAGACCAGTTTTAGGCAGAATGCCTAGAACAGACACAAGTTCTGCATCTTTTCCTGCCACAGTACCTCATGCGGTCTGGGCATGTGTCACACTGAGTTTCGAACCCACGATGCAGAGCATTCGGGATCCGTGGCGTAACACATTGAGCTAATCAGCCATGCAAGTTCATCAGTATGCTAAGCAGAGGTTTCAATGTGAGAAAGAGTTCACAAAAAAAAAAAGCTTCATAGCATGTTAACCATATTAGTATGCAAAGTTATTTAATGCCAACTAAGTTTTGGTTAACCTGTTGACTGAAGACCACATTAGAAAGAATAGCAATAGTTTAGCATGCTAAGCAATTACTGTGCTAAGCTAACTAGTATAAGACAACAAACACAAGCAAGGTCACATTCAGAGATGAATATCTTGGGAATGGTAGTGAATATCAAAAATCCGTTCAGTCATTTCTGTGCGGCTCGGTCCAAAGATCATCTGAGCTGATTTTGGACAAAATTGACCAAAATTTGTAGGAGGAGTAGCGAAAAAACTGTTTTTGATTTAATTCAATATGGCAGACAGGTACATTTAAGTAAAATGACAAATGACACATTGTCGGAATCGGCATAAGCCAGGGAATAAAATGACATAAAGCAGACAAATTTTGGATAATGTTTTCAAAAGTTATAAGCAATTTTGCAAAAAACATTATATCTGTGGAACACTAGGTGGCGCTGTGCTGAAACTTCTCATGTACCTTCAGGACACTCTGATGGTCATATGTACCAAATTTTGTGATGATATGTCAAATTGTTTAAAAGTTATTGCAATTTATGACAAAATTCAAAATGGCGGACATGCTTTTCATCCGATGTTGACAAATTCAATATCCCCGGATTCGGCATGGCCCAAGGAATCCATAGACACCAAGATCTTGATTTTCTAATAAAGTGTTCAAAAGTAATTGGCCAAAATAGCCATTTTTCATATCTCATGACCTGTAGGTGGCGCTGTTCCCAAATTCGGCATGGAACCTTAGATCATGGTCTTGATGAAGGGTACCAATTTTTGTTTCGATTGCTCAAAGTTTGGCCGAGATACAGCCTCTATAGCAATTTCGGGTCAACCTCGTTAACTTCGTGACATCATAACTTTTGAACAAAGATGAATAAAAAAAATCTGTTCAGTCATTTCTGTGCGGCTCAGTCCAAAGATCACCTGATCAAAGTCTGGACAAAATTGGACAAATTTTGAAGGAGGAGAAGCGAAAAAAACAAATACTGTACTTTTCAAAATGGCCGCTACTGTAATGGGTGGAGACTTAATGTAAGAAGTTGAATAGCATCAGCATGAAGAGACGAATCAGATGAACTAAATTTAATTTTTCTATGACAAAGAGTTCAAATGTTAAAACCGTTAGAATGTTGAAATTTTGAACTGGTGGTGGCGCTATAGAGTTGGTTCTAGAGACTCCAAATTTGGTCCAATCACTATTCATGAGCATCTCTACAACTGTGCCAAATTTCATCATTTTCTCATGTTCCGTTGATAGGGCTGCCATAGACTCCCATTCGGGAGGAAGAATAATACAGTTTTTTCCAATTACAATTTTTCAAACTAGTCTGGTTTTATCAAAACACTTAACACAATTCACAAAACCACACACCCAAACTGCAAAATACCTCATATATCCTGCAAAATGAAGCACTGCAACCGAAACTACACAGAGCATTATCAAAATCAAACTTTTGCATGAAATGGCACACACTTCATTCATATTACCAGATTTTTGCCTAACCACCTACACACTGTTGGGCATAATGAAAAGCACCCCCATCTTTAGTATGCTTTGCCATAATACTAAAATATGTATCAGATTGTTCACATGCACAGAAATATTTGCAGATACACACACATGCTGTTGCAACATTTTAATTTTTTTTCCTTCACTACAGTAAACAAGTCAGTACAACATAAGCACAGCAGGTATATTTACATGGGACTGAACAAAAATATTCTTACAAAAAAAGTAAACTGAAAAAGAAAATTTCTGAAAAAAAAAAATATTACAGTAAAAAAAAACAAAAAAAAAAGGCAAGAAAAATAATTAGGCAGCATCTTGCCGCACAGCCGGGTCTGGCCACAACGCCTCGTCAACATCACAGGCAATATCTTCCCTTGCCAGACATCGAGGGAAGAAGCGCCTTGAGTGCCTTATCCATCCCTGAATTGCACCCACATCAATCTCATCACATGCCTCTTCCATGGCCTGCACAAGAGGCATGCGCACAAAGGGCTGCCGGTCGTATACCTTCCACCGCCATGCCGAAAAGAATTCTTCTATGGGGTTCAGAAATGGTGAGTATGGTGGGAGGTATTGCACGAGAAATGTTGGGTGGTCAGCAAACCAGTTTTGGACTGGGGCTGCACGATGAAAGCTCACGTTGTCCCATACTACAACGTACCGGTTTCTTTGATGGTCTGCATCATTCATACGCTCTGGTGGTATGAGAATGTTGTGAAGTCTGTCCAGAAATGTGAGAATATGGGCTGTGTTGTATGGTCCAAGTTTGGCATGACGGTGGAGGACACCATGCATATTGGAGATGGCAGCGCACATTGTGATGTTCCCACCACGTTGGCCAGGAACATCTATAATGGCTCTGTGGCCAATGAGGTTTCTCCTCTTCTTCTGGTCTTTGCTAGGTTGAACCCAGCCTCATCTATAAAGATGAACTCATGTGGGATTGCATGAGCATCCATTTCCAGTACTCCCTGAAAACAAAGAACAAAAATCACTCAATATGGTGTTATCCAGTACACTGGGAAACAATGTTGTGTGTAGTGTACTGCAGTCAATATAGTACTTACATCCACATATGCTCGTCTGAACTCTTTGTTTCTTTGAGAGTTTCTCTCAAACGGCACCTTATAAAGTTGTTTCATTCTGATTTGGTTTCGCTTTGAGAATGCGAGCCAATGTGGACAGACTAACTCGTTGAATGTTGTTGAATAAGGTGTTGTCTTGGATGATGTGGCTTTGAATTTCTCCTAATCTGATTTCATTATTTTCCAAAACCAAGTTTACAATGGCAGCTTCCTGTACCCCGGTGAACATTTGGCCCCTTCCTCCACCATGGTGTCGTCTCTCAGTCCTTTAGAAAAAATAAAATAAAAATATATATAGGGCTTGGACAATGCAGCCTAAATATTTTCCCCCACAGTAGAGTACATTGTACAGGAAACTTGTACAGTTCATGAATGGCTGATGTCATACACTAAGTAAACAGGTGTCACCCAACTGATACACTATGACATGGGGTATACTACATGTGTACTACATGAAATTTTGGTTACATACCTGTTCTCCAGTCTAAAGGTCCGGATGACAGAGGCGACAGTAAAACGGCTCAAGTTTGGCTGCACTCTCTGTCCAGCCTCACGCATTGTCAACCCATGGTTGATGACATGATCTACTAAGGTTGCTCTGATTTCATTTGAAAGTGTTTGTCTTCTTTGGCCATGAACTCCTCTACCTGCTCTACCCCTACCTCTCACTCTTCCTCCCCCTCTTATTCTCAACCTCCCTCTTCCTCTTCCTCTTCCTCTCTCTGCAATGTCTTCCATTGTTGTTGTAAAAAAAAAGGTTCTCACCTGTGGTCTTTTCATAGTGCTTACATCCTGATTGAAGTGTTAACAATTAACCACTGAGGTGTTTGGCCAGGTGGCACATGTAACTGGCCAATTAGCTCATGTAGTGTCATTTTGAATGGCAGTGTTTTGAAATGGCAAACATGTGACTTTATGTCAGATTGTTGTGTCTTATGCAGAGAACTGTATTTAGTGAATTTAAAAAGTGCTATTTTGAAATGCAAAATGTGTGTAAAACAGAAAAGGTGTTTAGACTTTTGGAGACTTGAGAAGAAGTTTTGCTCTCTGTGTGTCAGTTTAAATAATTGTGCTGTGCATGTCATTTTAGTGTGTTAGCAATTGGAAAAAACTGTAATAATAAAAGGGAAAACGTACAATTACAATAGGGGCTACAGCCCCTTCGGGGCTTGGCCCCTAATAAACAACTTTCTTCTAATTCTACAGTTCATTAATGTGGTATCTACAGTGTTTAGTTTAAGTGTCGCCAGCGCACTGTTATAATGCGAGAGCGATGTACCTCTCTGCTGACAGTTGGAATCCCAGTCCCTTTTCTCTTGCAAAACGGGAGATATTACAAAACTCACAGATATTACATGTGTGCGCTCAAACTTTGACCTGCATGCGATGCAAGACGTGCAACATTATAGCACCCACCGACAGAAACATACAGCAGGAACTGAAAGGAACAGGTGGTGATCATAACAATCTTCATTAATAACCATCAGACCTCAGTCAAAAGCACAAACATCAGAAAGATTCATATATATACACATGATGGGACACCATTCCAGACACAACTCAGTTTTCCACTTCTGAATTCACATCACGGTCACATGTACACACCACAAGATGGCAACGTGACTCAGCAAAAACATTATAAGTCATGAACACAAAACAGTAAAATATCTTGTCAGTACCATTGCAAGGGCTGTGCCAAGTGTGCGACCACACAGGGTTATACCAAAGTAAAGTGAACAGCTGACTTGATGATGTAAAGCCAATAGTTAAAATTCATGTTTTTGTCCTTCGAAATACTATAATTCTATAAAAGACATAGCCAAAAGTGAGACTATGTGTATTGTGACTGTATTATTCTGCTTGTATTATGCATTCAGTAACTTACAATATTGATCTGTGCGTGTGACCGTGATTCATGCGCATACATGTCAGTCAGCGCGGGATCGCACGTCAAGTTCGTAGAGAACTTTATTCAGTACATTTTAAATTCTGATTTTGGCCGCCTCTGAAATGGATCAAACAATAGATATCAAAGTCCCTTTATATATAAAGTCTTTGTAGATATTACCTGAGACGTTCAAGTAAATACGCTGGAAATCCGCGCTCGTTCAAGAATGTGCATTTATTGCATGGATGGAGAAACCATGGTTGACTGCAGAATTTCATCTGACGGTATGCAAAAAGGGATTTTTATTTAACACTAAAAAGTTAAATAAGCAAATATAACCTAACTATTACGCACCTTTCAGACCATCAGTGAGAGTGTATCCTACTCTATCTCGTATAAACGTTTTTAAATCGAAAAACTCCAAAAAGCAACGAAATTGTCAAACATCCATTTAGCGCATGTTCACAAAGGAAAACAACTGAAAAACAGCGATGTGTCTGTTTGTTTTACTGACAGAAATCACTTCAAGTGATTCAGTAAGAGAGCAGTACAAATGAATGCGAGTGGATTCAGATCTGCAAACTATACCCCAAACAACCAATAAGATGAAATGACTTATCCTGCCACATTAATATCTACTGCTCACAGAATCACATTCAACCAGTTATTGCTATAGAGTTTCAGACCATTTTGCAAACGCGTTTTACCAATTCATAAAAATGTGCTCAGTGCAGTTACACAGCTGTTAAACTGAATATACGAAGCGAAGCAAACTTTTTTTCTTAAATATCCACAACACAAACAACAAATAGTTAGTCACTACAAGACCCCCGTTACTATAGCAAGCCCCAACGCACATCAAGTTCTCACAGGACCTCGCACCCCCCTTGTGACGGGCCTGTATCTTGTATTTCTATAACCAAGTCCTTTTTTCCATGACCTGCCTTGTCATTTCTGATTACCAGATAAGTACATTTAAAAACACAGTTGTGACTTTCAAGTTATACACCATCTTGAAAAAGACATCAAATAATGCCTCTCACTGAGGTTGAAAATGATTCCAGTCATTATTTTTCAAGTAGGAAGTGGAAAGTTGACTGGAACACACCATTGACCCCTAAAGGGCAACCGAAAGCGGCCGAAGACTGGAAGATTGATTGACAGGTGGGTCAGGGTTGATTTTAATGGAAAGGTCAAACTCCATTAATGGTGTGTGTGTTTGTCAGTATGCCCTGAACAAGCCCACACTCATTTCTTGTTTGTCTTTTTTTCAAAATATGCTAATAGAGTTATGAGTACTGAAGCATTACACCTGTCTGCAGTTATTGACGTGTCTGAATGTGTGTAATCACCGAAGGACGAGGTGAATGATACAACCGCATTAGCACAGAATTCAGGAATGGAAACCGACACTGGGGTGTGGGAGAAGCAATCTAGAGACTGCTTTTATTCACAGCAAATTAATAGAGCTGTTTCATCTGCACACCAAAGGAGAGCGAGAATGAGTGCAGGTGAAGGGTGATTATCTGAAACATCTAATGGAGCCTTCTTATTTCACTGCGGAAGTAACCATAGCAACAGGAAGCAGCCACAGACACAAAATGGCAGGTCCAAGCAGAAAAAGAGGGTTTCTGCGCAAGCTGAATACTGATATTCCTGATGAATCCGATCTTCAAGCAGAAGGAACTGTATTAAATATTTTGAATGTTCCGAACCAGACTGACTTCTGACCTGTAACGCTGCCTGAATCATAATCATGCACTGTTTGTTGTTGGCCAGAGGAGAACTGAGCGACTGAGCCTGGTTTCTCCCAATGTTTTTTTTTCTCCACTCTGTCACCTGATGGAGTTTGGGTTCTTGCCGCTGTTGCCTCTGGATTGCTTAGTTGGGGACACTTAATATTCAACAACATTACTGATCTGACCATGAGTAACATAAATATTATAATGTTTTAATATTTAATAATAATTAATTAATAATAGTTTTACTCATTAAGAGATTGATTTGTGATGGAATAATCAGCCTGTACAAATATAAGAAATCATGAATATAAATATTTGGGAATCTCGTAAAAAAGTGCACATTTAATTTAACTATTATGTCATTTTGTTTGCTTTACTGTTTTCTTATAAAGGTCCAGAAATTTGTCAAGTTTTTGTCAGGTGTCTTTTTTAATTATATGATGTCACTACATTGCTGTCTTGACGCCAGCCAATCGCTGCATTGTTGATCGTGGCATCGATACATCTGCCCTTTTTGAGGAACACAAGAATGTGCAGTAATCACAGACATCTTAAACCAGATATTTCAAATTCATTCGAAGAACCAAATGAGCCAGAGTTCAGGTATCATGATTAGAAGATCTGGCATCTGTCAAATCATCTCAGATGTATTAATCGAGGTATGAAGAACGGACCCCAGTAATGTTTTTTCTAAGGAACATTTATAAAAGCTACTTAAATGCCCTAATTGAACTAAGGCCTAACCACCTGTCTGTGAAACCAGGCCTATGACTTATAAAAATAATTCAAGCAATCAAAACAGCGATCAAAAATGGGAAACTGCTCATAACTCCTAGACAGTTTATCGTAGACTCAAGTGTCTTATGCCATTGAAATCTTTGGCTCAAAACAAATAAAATATATATCAAATATATATCTGATTTCATTTCCACCAAATTATTTCACCAAATCTTCTTTTTCAGTTGTTATTATTATTTCACTCTAAAACTCTGTTTGATAGTTACTAAATAAATTAAATGAAATTATAAATTAATGAAATTTTTAATATTGTTGCTGTCAGCAGAAGCTTGTATCTCCATATTTTTATCTTTTAAATCATAATCATATCATGATCATAAATCAATTTTGAGTGAGGGAGCGATTCTACTCCATATGTACACTTCAGGCAGCTCCATATACCACAATGCAACATCATTGTGACGTCACCTCATATTGCGTTTAATTTACCCCGTTCTATGATATATCATTTTTTATATATATATAAAAAAACAAAAACAACAAAAAAACAAACACACCTATATACATATAGAATGCTGCATTAAACAATTCCGTAAGGGCAAAAAAGCTCACCGGGAAAGAAGCTCACCGCCTGAGAAGACGCTCCGCCGCCATTGAAAAGGCCCTGCAGCGGACACAGCCGACTCGCCAGATTCCCGCAGCACCCGCACCGACTGCCACCTTCGCGCCATCGACTAGCCGCCACCTCCCGCTTCCTGCTATCAGCCGCTTCTCAGCGGGTCTCCTGCCGCCATACGGCGCGCCCTCCTAAGCGTCCTCCCGTGGTTATAGTAACCGCTCTCAGGGCATCTTTCCAGCGGTTTTCACCGCTTCGAGCACCGGCTCTTGCCGTTAGAGCCTCCCAATCGCCGTTTTTACGGCGCACGGCATTTCTAAATGCCACACCACTCCTGTGGTATGTGCAGAGCCCCTCTGCACGAAGGAGATGGGCACGACGAGTGCGTTGGATGTCTGGGCAAGACTGCGTGTGCATGAGTCTCGCGTCTCTGCGCTCATGGGCCGCCTTCTTCAAGCAAGAAGACCCCGCGCCCTCCCGTCCCCCTCTCTTGTGAGGAAGCGACCTCTCCCAACAGAGAGCAATCCCCCGTCTTGTTCTCCCGCCCTGACCAGCATCACTCAGCAGATGCGAGCGACCTCGTCTCATTTGGTGGATCTGACGAAGAGCCCCTCTTTGACTCCGTGTCCATGGCAGCCTCTGAGCCAGAATCCTGGGTTGGCGACTTGGACGACCCCGCCCCCCTGCCTTCCTTGGAGCCCATCGACCACGGCACGGGCATGGATGCTGAGCTCTTCCGTGTCCTGTCCAAGGCCGTTGAAGATCTTGACCTCGACTGGGCCCCCCCAGAGGAGCCATCGCGGAGCCGCCTGGACGAGTGGTTCCTCCCAGGTCGTCGTCAGGCCCCTCGCCAGCGCTCCGCCCCCTTCTTCCCAGAAGTTCACGAGAAACTCACGAAGTTGTGGTGCGCCCCTTACTCGGCCCGCCTCCATACTTCGCACCGCTCAGCCCTCACCTCGGTGGACGGCTCGGAAGAAAAGGGCTACGAGCATCTGCTGCCCCTGGACGAAGCTGTGGCCGCTCACCTCTGTCCTCCCGTGGTTGTGGGGTGGAAGACGAAGAGAGCCCTCCCGTCCAAGCCCTGCAGGACGACCTCTGCCCTGGCAGGAAGGGCCTACGCCTCAGCGGGCCAAGCCGCTCCAGCACAACACTCCATGGCCATTTTTCAAGTATTTCAGGCCAAACTCCTCCGCTCATTGGACGAGTCCGGCATTGATACATGATACATGATAAACTTCCTACCTAAACGCTCAAGCTCTGCGTCTGCTTCTAGCCGCCCCAGGCCTGCGCCGACTTAGCAGACGAAGCCTGCTCCCTCCGCTTCTCAAGCAGCGCTGCCCAAGGAGCACCGCCAGCGCTCGCGCCCTTCTAAGCGCTCATCCTTCCCGAGATGCCAGGGACCCCGGCCCAGGATTGCGCTGGACCCGGCGACTCCTAAGTCATCCTGATCTGGATGAGGAAGAGGACTGGGGCATGTCCCGCCGCGGCCGGACCACCTCAGAAGCTCCTTCGTGCAAATTCCCCTCCGCTTTGTTCATTTCTGGGCTGCGGGAATAACACAGCATGCTATAACAGGGCCCACAAGTATTGTGCCCTCCCCAACCGCCGTTTTCACGGTGACCCAATTTTTAAACACTTCACAAAAGAGCAAATTTCCTCTTCCACCCATCCCGGTGTCCGGCCCGCCCCCGCTCGGGCCATCACCCGACGTAATCCTCCCTCTTGCCACACGGGCCAAGGCTTGGAAAGCCATCCCCGGGGTGTCAAGGTGGATTCTAAAAGTTGTAATCCAGGGCTACTCACTCCAGTTCGCCAGAAGACCTCCGCGATTTGGGGGGGTCATCCAGACCTTGGTACAAGTGGACGACGTTCACGTCCTCCGAGCTGAGGTTTTAACTCTACTGAGGAAAGGGGCTGTAGAAACAGTTCCTTTTCAAGAGAGAGTCGGGCTTTTACAGCCGTTACTTTCTGGTACCAAAGAAAGATGGCGGTCTCAGGCCCATTTTGGACCTCAGGTTCAACTTTCCCTTATGAAGCGAAAGTTCAAAGTCCTGACGCTGAAGCAGATCCTCACGCAGATTTGCTTTGCCTGCTTCGCATGCGGCCCCTGCAGTACTGGCTGAAAACCCGGGTCCCTCCTTACGCTTGGCGTCACGGGCGCCTTCGCCTCAAGGTCAGTCAGGCCTGTTTAATGGCTCTGAAACCTTGGATGAACCCTACTTGTTTCACTCTAGGAGTACACCTACAGGCGGTAACACGAAGGACGGTTCTCTCGACAGACGCATCCAACTCAGGTTGGGGCGCCCTGTGCGAGGGCAGTCCGGCCTTCGGCTCGTGGACACACGAGGAAAGCCATCTTCACATCAACTGCCTCGAATTACTGGCAGTGATACAAGCCTTCCAAGCCTTCCATTCTCGTCTGACGGGTCGCCACGTCTTAGTCCAATCGGACAGTATGACAGTGGTCTCATATATAAATCGCCAGGGGGGTCTTTCGTCCAGCCGCTTATACGCTCTGGCGAAGCGCCTTCTGGAATAGGCTTCCCCAAGGGTTCGCTCGCTCAAGGCGACTCATATACCTGGGAAGAGCAATCTGGGAGCAGACATGCTCTCTCGGAACAACATCCCCTCGGACGGGTGGATGCTCCACCCCAAGACTGTTCAAACCATATGGGAGTTCTTCGGGAAAGCAGAGGTGGACCTCTTTGCCTCATAACCTATAACAGACAGACATGCTCTCTCTCTCTCTCTATCTTGTCTGATGGCACTTTTATCTACAGCAGTAAGAAGAATCTGACAATAACATTTTTTTGGCCCATCATCCTAATGGTCAATAAACTTAAAGGTCAGTCATTTCAGGCCCAGATATTGCTTACGACGGTGGAGAGAATGGTCTGAGTGCGGGGGCGAGAGATTGGTTAGCAAATCGCAATATGAAGCTTTACAGAGTCCCGTCAAGCACTATAAGCTTTGATGGCAGGAAATTGTGGGACAAAACATTTCATCCATTTACCGCAGGGCCTCTCTTTCACACTCTGAGCACTGTATTTGCGTAAAGGTCAGCTATTGAGTGACTTCATGCTAATATCTGCACAACAAACATGTGAACCTTTCCTGTCACATGCTAGTATAGATTAGCATTGTGAGATCAAATGATTTGATTAGAAGGTGTTTGTGTTTGGATGTTTTCAGATGTCAGCTGATTCCTGTCGTTCAAACAGTAGAGCATGGAGCTACAGTATATTGTAAATGCACACATTTATCTGGACTTATTCCAGTTTTTTATTCCACTCATTTGAGATTTCAGTATTGCTGGCAGGTGACAATTCACCAAAAACTAAATGCAGTTACAGTGTATTCTTTCAACAATGTACTTATGGGATGGTAAACAATTACAAATGAACAATCATGATGTTTTCAGGATATTTTAAATATGATAATATAAACATAACAACAATGTACATAAGAGACTGATATTTATTTTATAACAATTGTCCTGATGAACAGAACAAACAGAAGTCAAAGATCCCCCAAACAATGTTTCAGGCAGAGCAGGATTAACTGTAACACATCTGTGGTTTTTACTTATTTTCTTTATATTAAAATATTTTGCCTATAACTGACATTTTGACTCAAATATATATGACATGTCAGCAGTCATTATCCAGTTAAATGTGCTTAATAAAATCAGATACAGTTTAGACACACATTCAATAAAACCCCTTCTGTATGAACGCAATAAACAGCAAAAGAAACGATTATGATGTGGATTTATACAGCATATTTTCCTAGTAGATACTAATGTAATTAAATACAAAACATATCTGTTTAAAATGATGTATGATTTCATGTCTTACAAAATAATTAGACAAAAATGGCGAAAAGTAAGACAGAAAACAGACAGAAAACTGTACATTGATTAATCTAATTTTGAACAGAGCCAATTCAGAATTCTTTCAGTTCTTGGCAGATGCTGACGCCAAACTTCACCTCCATCCTCCCCACCACCACCAGGACGGTCCCTGTCCATACCTCCCAGAGGGTCAGCTACGCCCCTGCCTTCATCTTCATAGTCCGCAACCCTTTAAGGATGTGAGCTATGGATGGGGCCTATACCAAAGAACTTTATCTTACCATATTTTGCTTGCTGATTGTTAATAAATATCGTTGTTACGTTATCTTTCCTCCTGAGTCTTTCTGGTAGAACTTATAATACTGGTAATTCAAATTTACTTTGACTACTGTTGAGGCAAAATGTAATACTGAATTTATTAGTGTTGTCAAAGTTTTGTTTTGTTTAATAAGAACTATATCATTTGTTTTGCATGTTTGGATGACACAGGTTGAATTTATGGCCAACTGACCCTTAAATAAACATCACTAATGAATCCCAGAGAACACACTGTTCCTGTAGAGATGGAGACATAACATGCTGAAATGCAGCAACACATTTTGTTGTAGTAATTTTTTTTGAATAATGATTACATGCTGTTTGTGTACGTATTCCTCGTCTGATGAGAGTGATCAGACTAATACACTGATGTACCTGCTGCAGGGCAGACGTATTTCCATCGGGTTTCGTGACAGTAGATTACACTGGTTCAAAGTCTAGGTGGATTTCTGTCCTCATCTGGTCTTTAATACAGTTTTCATGGCATTTCGTGCCTGATCGCAGGCCTGGCTGAGTGAGACCTCTGGATAAACTAATGTCAGATTGTGGCAGAAGGACAATATTAAGCAAATGTCCAGCGCAACAGTTGAAGTGTCACTTGTGCTTTTCACCTCCCAGCTCTGACAAAGTCCAATGAAATTCTGTCATTGTGAGGGAACGAGAAAGAAAAAAAGAAGTTTGGAGGGAAAAATAGATCAATATTTAATTTTCTCTGCTGGTGATATGTTCAGCGTCTAATCAGCAGGGACTGGGAAGATGACACCAGGAATGTCAATTAGATGAGAGTGTTGTGTTCATCTCTCCTCTTCATCAGTCACGTTACCCTTGAGCTCAAAGCCAGAGTTCAGAGGTCAAATGTTTGCTAGCTATTCTGTTAGATAGGTCGGTGACGTATTGGGGTTTTCCACTGATCTGGGATCAGATGAGAAGACAAATTAGGACTAGCCCTTTTGGTGTCCATCGGGGTTCATTTGACATCGGAGTTGGGCTCATTTGGTTGATGTGTCAAGAACACGGATGTTAACAGAGAGAACGTCCTGCTCATTTCTGCTTGCCTTCGGCACAAATGGACTAATGTGTGTCCTAATGCTAACCAATCAGACCTCAAAATACCACCATCACCAATCAGGAAATGAAAAGTCACACAATCATTTCATGATCAATCACTTTCATGATCAATAATTGCTTTAATGATTAGGGATGGGCACTAGTACAGGATTAATAAAATTAGATTTCTTTTTTAAACCAACTCTTATATACTGATGTTTTTCATACACACAAGATTTTTAATGTCACCTACAGAGTCAAACAAAAGTGTGCTTTGTGATGTTTTAGTGCATGTAGCATCAGTATATACGAGTAGATTCACACTGCAGGTTGATGTGGCCCAAAAAAGGATTTTTTTTTGCCCACATGTGACTCATATCAGTTTTCCCCATGACAGTGTGAACAGTACTAACCACATGGAATCTGATCTTTTCAATTCCGATTTGTGGCACTTCCATATGTGGTCCTATGTAATCCGATACAGATCAGATGTTTTGCAGTGAGACTGCAGTGTGAAAATGTGATTTTTACGTCACTAGAGATTAAATCTATTCAAATATTTTACATATCCAACTTTATCAAGACAGTTGCGAAAGGTAGTCAGTAGAAGGGCAGTGATGTGGCAGAACTCGCAGCTCTATAATACAAGCAAAACATGAGGGCTCGTATCATAAAAGTTTCAAAACTCTGCTCTCTTTTGTCACATCATTGTCTTCATTTTTCATATTGCCTGTGCATAATTTCTACGGCTTCCGCAGCAGATCACACTATAAATAAACACGTAATCGCTTGCTTTAATGCCTTCCTTGTTTACTCCCGTATGACAGCGCACTGTGTGGTGCCAAGTTCGTGATTTTACCGCAAAACTGGGTTACTGGGTTATTTAACCCCTGGTACACATAACGCGATTGAGCTAGTTTTGGACTAGTTTTGAGAAGCATTTGAGTGTATTTTGTGGTAAACACCTGGCAACCTCGTTTGTATCGTTCTTTTGTGCACGCATTTCAGTTCAGAACCATGATCTGTTCACACTAGAAATCTGATATTGGCCACATTTACAACAACATGAACAGCTATACAAAAAAAGATCTGAGCAAAAATCATAATTGAGCGTTAAGGTTCACAGTGTGAATGTAGCCTGAGTTTTCTCAGTTCAGTATCTGACGTTCAAGCTATTTTACTACTTTTTTTTCTTCTCATCTCTTTTGCTTGTATTGTATTGAGTTGGTTTGTTCCTAAATTCACCAACATTTTCATTCACTCCACCTTCAGTTGCTTTGTTTTTCTTCACTTGTGCTTTTTCGAAAACAAATCCCTCTTTTCTTCCTCTCTGTCCTTCCATGTCTCCTTCATAAGTGAGGGGGCGGCAGATAGTGGGCACTCTTTCTCTCAAACGCTTGTGCATTACACAGCTGTCCACAACTTAGCCCAAGAAAAAGAGCAGAGCAGCACCTTCTTTCCTTCCTCTCCCTCCACATTACTGACGGGCAGAGGCCTGTTTTGGTGGCATAATGAGGCACAGAAGAATATCAGCGTGAACATTTGACTGAAACACCCTCGCCCAACATGTTTTAGGAACTGAATGAGGAACTTTGCAGCTGTGATTCATCTGGAATTAGATCCTAAACCCAGAGACTGACGCTCATCGTCTCCTACGGGAGCTCGACTTAACAGTGCCTTTCATTGTGCCCCATGAAGAAACGGCCTGTGGTTCAGTCTGTTAGCTGTTATTTATTCTCTGTTATATAAATAACATGTTATTTATATGTTATTTATTATTAGTTATCTCTCTGTGTTTTTATGTTTCTTGTACTGCTCCTGAGCGTTCTAGATCATTGATCAGATGATGGACAGACAATCACAGCAGCAGCAATGTGTTCGGACCCGAGTTTGAACATACAGATAAAACATGAAATTAAGATATTATCTTATTTAATTTCTTAATAATTGAAAAAATAATAATATGAAGTAAAGTAATGCCACAACCTGTTCATGATGATCCATTCAAACCCCGGTGTCCTGCTCTGCATGTATTTCCTGCTGATTATCTATCACTTCAGAAATGTGTTTTTTGAATGCTTTCACAAGTTAATGATGTTGTTGTCTTTTTAAGGAAGGATTCAGATTTTTGCAGAAGAGCAACAGCACTGCAGTGATGATCCATGAATAGGGCTGTGGATGAAATGTAATGTGTGCCGAGCGTTTCGCTGTCCAGCATCCCGCTCTAAATCAACACAGCCGACATTTACAGGAGAGCACTTGAAATGTCAGTGTTGGTGTTCAGCAGGTGTTTCTGTCTCACTCGAGTCTCCAGGGAACATGGGAGGGATGAGAGCGGATAAGGTTGGAACAGTTGTTCTGTCTTCATATTGCACCCACGGAAACTGTGGAAAGGTTCAAATAATGTCCATGATCATCAATATCTCACTTGTCACTTATTTGATTATAGTTTCATATTGCATAATGAAGCATGCGTATGAATCAGAGAAGGGTTTATTAAGAACGTGCAGCGATCCGTGAGGATGCTGGAGCCTCTCCCAGTGTCTCTGGCCGCAGGCCGGGAAACAGCCGGGATGATTGACCAGTCCTCCTCTCTCGCTTACACCTGCACCTGCAGGCTGTGTTTATGGCCTTCTTATAGTCACTTTACAAAGATTTAGTTATTATTAGTATTATTATTTTGTAAAAAAATACAAATAAAGCCATTACTTTTTAAAACAAATTTGGAATGTTTTTTCTGTTATGTTTGAGTACCACTATTGTTGACAACACAATTCAAACAACAAACAAATTCCTTGTGTACCAATAAAAACTTCTAAAACTCTTGAGTACCAAGATGATACTGAAGTTATAAAAATATGATGTTCCTGTCACGGTAGGAAATCCATTGTTTCCTCCGTGTCATGTTTTGTGTTGTTGTTGTACTCACGTAGTCTCCATGTGCTCGTTTGGTTGATTGTTGTCACCTGTGTGTTGATTGTCTCGCTCCAGCTGATCCTCATCTCCACTCAGCTACATATACTCACTCATCTCTCTGTCTGTTGTCAGATCCTCATTCATGTCTCCACTGCCTAGTTGGTTTACCGTCTTCCGTGTTCGTGTGCTGGATTGTATTCGTGTTGTCGTCTTCGTGTCAGTGTTCCGGTCTGTTCCTGGTTTCATCCATTGACCGTCTTCACCTTCACCTGCGACTTCACCATCCAGCTCTTCTCACGCCACCGTAGACCTTCGTTGCCATTGCCTACATTCTGGACTCTGATTTCAATAAACTTCTTCTGATTGCCTGCAATTGCTTCCTCCTCTTTTACCAGCCGTCACAGTAGGATCTGACCCATCATGGAAGCAGCAGGTGATCACTCCCCATCTCATCTAGAGGAGTTTTTGCAGAGAGCCGTTGATCGCATGGATCACCAAGACAAGGCGATAGATGAGATGGGTCGAGCTTTCCAAGCAATGGTGACGAAGGTGTCCGAGCTCGCTCTCCAGGCTCAGCGACAACAACAACCGCCACCCGCTGCGCCTCCCACGCCACCCACACCGCCGATCGTCTCCGGAGGGATTTCCCAGTCCGAACCACGCCTCCCCATCCCTGAGAAATATGCGGGTGAGCCTAAGTTTTGTCGATCATTTCTGTCTCATTGTTCTCTGCACTTCGCCCTGCAGCCCCGCACGTTTCACACCGAGGAAATGAAGGTGGCATTCGTCTTGTCACTACTGACGGGGAGGGCTGCCCTCTGGGGGACGGCGGTGTGGGAGAACCAAGACAGCTGCTGTGCCTCGTTCCACGCCCTTTCGGAGGAGATGAGACGGGTCTCGACCGCTCCGTCGCCGGGAGGGAGGCGGCTAGACTTCTCACGGACCTACGTCAGGAAGACAGGTCCGTAGCCGACTATTCTATTGAGTTCCGCACCCTGGCGGCGGAGTGTAAGTGGAACGAAGAGGCGCAGTGGGATCACTTCCTGCATGGGTTGGCTGACCGCATCCAACAGGAGATCCGCGCCGTCGAGCTCCCCACTTCTCTCAATGGCCTGATCGACCTCACCATCAGAGTAGACAACCGACTCGACCAAGCCGCCAGACGGAGGGGGAGAGCAGTTCTCGCGACCAGACCGGAGGCTCAGCGTCAGCGCTCAGAGGTTGCGGTCAGCCCACCGGGAGATCTTGAACCCATGCAGGTGGGGCGAGCTCGGCTCTCCCGGGAGGAGAGGATCAGGCGGAGATCCCTGGGACTATGTTTATACTGCGGCAGCCAAGAACATCACATCCAGCGCTGTCCGGTAAAGACCAAGCCCGATAGTAAAACGGAGGCTACTATCGGGTGGGATCTCTGCCAGGAAGACCTCATCTACATCGACACTCCTTCCGGTGAGTCTACGGTGGTCCACCCACGCACTTGATCATCACGCTTTGTTGGATTCTGGGGCAGAGGGTAGTTTTATGGACTGTAAGTTGGCTACTAAACTCAACATTCCTCTCACCTCCCTCAAACACCCCATTGCACCTTTTGCACTCAACGGACACAGACTGCCAGTCATCACACAGACCACTGTACCGGTTTCTCTCATCACATCTGGCAACCATACGGAGGAGATTTCATTTTACATCACGGACTCACCTCAATCCCCCATTGTTCTAGGTCACACCTGGCTCCAGAAACACAACCCCAGGATCGATTGGCGCCTCGGATCGGTGGTTAGCTGGAGCGAGGAGTGTCATTTGTCTTGTCTTTTGTCTGCTGGTGTTAATGTTTCTGAGTCTGTGTTTCAGGGGGAAGCAGTGGATTTGGCTAACGTGCCCGCGGAGTACCACGACCTGAAGGAGGTGTTCAGTAAGTCTCGGGCTGATTCTCTTCCTCCTCATCGTCCCTATGACTGTGCGATAGAGTTATTGCCAGGAACTTCTCCGCCTAAGGGCAAGTTATATTCTTTGTCTATTCCAGAGACGGCGGCCATGGAGAAATATATATCTAGTTCTCTAGCAACGGGGTTCATCCGCCCTTCTTCTTCTCCAGCGGGGGCGGGGTTCTTTTTTGTGGGAAAGAAGGACGGATCCTTGCGACCTTGCATTGACTACCGAGGGCTGAACAACATAACGGTAAAGAATACCTATCCTTTGCCGCTTATGTCTTCAGCTTTTGAGAGGTTGCAGGGAGCGTCCGTTTTCACTAAATTGGACTTACGTAATGCTTATCATTTGGTCCGTATCAGGGAGGGGGATGAGTGGAAGACTGCCTTTAACACCCCTAGAGGCCATTTTGAGTACTGCGTGATGCCTTTCGGGCTAACGAACTCGCCGGCAGTCTTCCAAGCACTCGTCAATGACGTGTTGCGAGACATGGTCGATCTGTTCATATATGTTTACCTGGATGACATATTGATTTTTTCTTCGTCTCTCCAGGAACACGTGCAACACGTACGACGAGTGCTCTCCTGCGGTTGCTAGAGAATGGATTGTTTGTCAAGGCGGAGAAATGCGTTTTTCATGCACAGTCTGTTTCCTTTCTAGGACACATCATTTCGACTGAGGGTGTTCGCATGGATCCTGAGAAGGTTAAGGTTGTGGTAGATTGGCCATCCCCAGAGTCTCGCAAGGCCCTGCAGAGATTTCTGGGGTTCGCCAATTTTTACCGGCGTTTCATTCGCAATTTCAGCCAACTAGCCGCTCCTCTGACCGCCTTGACCTCCCCTAGTTTGACGTTCAGGTGGTCAAGCGCAGCCGAGGCTGCGTTTGCCAAACTGAAAAGCTGCTTTGTTTCAGCTCCCATTCTCGTCACCCCTGATCGCTCACGTCAATTCATAGTGGAGGTCGACGCATCAGAGGTGGGGGTAGGAGCAGTGTTGTCCCAACGCGCATCCTCAGACGGAAAGGTGCATCCTTGCGCGTATTATTCTCACCGTTTATCTCCTGCAGAGGTTAATTATGACATTGGCAATCGAGAGTTGTTGGCAGTCAAACTTGCACTGGAAGAATGGCGTCACTGGCTTGAAGGGTCGGGTGTACCTTTCATTGTATGGACGGACCATAAGAATCTCGAATACATTAGAACCGCCAAAAGACTTAACTCCAGGCAGGCTCGGTGGGCATTGTTTTTCGGTCGTTTCGATTTTACACTTTCTTACCGGCCGGGTTCCAAAAACATCAAACCCGATGCTTTATCCCGTCTTTTTGAGCGTTCCGATCGTACTGCTACTCCCGAGCCCATTTTACCGGGGACCATCATTATCTCCACGCTCAGATGGGAGGTCGAATCGAAGGTGTTGACTGCCTTAGAAGGGGTAACGCCCCCGACTCGTTGCCCACCGAACCGATTGTTTGTGCCGGAGGGGTTACGGTCAGACGTTCTCCAGTGGGGTCATTGTTCCAGTGTTGCTTGTCACCCAGGGGTTAGTAGAACTAGGTTTCTAGTCAAGCAACGATTTTGGTGGCCTGGTATGGCTCGTGACGTCCACGACTTCGTCTTGGCTTGTTCAGTTTGCGCTATTGGTAAGACTTCCAATCGACCTCCAGATGGGTTACTCTTACCGCTGTCTGTCCCTTCGAGACCCTGGTCCCACATTTCGCTAGATTTCATTACCGCCCTCCCGCCCTCTAAGGGCAATACGGTGATTTTAACCGTAGTGGACCGGTTCTCGAAGGCGACTCATTTTATTCCCTTGCCCAAATTACCATCAGCCAAGGAAACAGCGGTAGCTGTCATTGACCACGTCTTCCGTATACATGGCCTTCCGACAGACGTGGTTTCTGACAGGGGTCCCCAATTTGTGTCCAAATTTTGGCGAGAATTTTGTAAATTGTTAGGAGCGACTGTTAGTCTTTCTTCCGGGTTCCATCCCCAGAGCAATGGTCAAACCGAGCGAGCCAATCAGGATGTCGAAAGGGTTTTGCGATGTTTGGCTTCCAATAATCCTTCGTCCTGGTGTCAGCAACTCTCAATTGTGGAGTACGCACACAATTCTTTACCAGTGTCATCTACGGGCATGTCTCCATTTAAGTGTAGTTTAGGGTACCAACCACCTAATTTTGTCAGTACGGAATCCGAGGTTTCGGTCCCCTCCGCACACGCACTAGTCCAGAGGTGTCACCGCACCTGGACCAGAGCTCGCAGAGCTCTGCTCCAGGCTAGGTCGCGCACCAAGGCTAAGGCCGATCGCCACCGGTCGAAGCCTCCCGTTACGTCGTCGGTCAAAGAGTGTGGCTTTCTACCCAGAATATTCAGATGCGTTCCGTTTCGAATAAGCTTGCTCCCAAATTTATTGGCCCGTTTTCTGTTACCAAAATCATTAATCCGGTAACAGTGCGTCTTAGCCTTCCTCCGGCGTACAGGAGGGTTCATCCCGTGTTCCATGTGTCCAAAATTAAACCGGTAATTTTTTCCCGTCTTAACCCGCCTGCCCCGGTTCCCCCCCCCCTCGTATCGTTAATGGGGAAACCACATATTTGGTTAATCGTATTCTGGACTCTAGACGGAGGGGACGCGGATTTCAGTACTTGGTGGATTGGGAAGGTTACGGTCCGGAGGAGAGAAGGTGGGTTCCTGCTCGGGACATACTGGATCACCGCCTTATTGATGATTACAATCTACAGGTAAAGCAGGCTGGGAACGTCAGGTGACGTCCTAGGGGAGGGGGTACTGTCACGGTAGGAAATCCATTGTTTCCTCCGTGTCATGTTTTGTGTTGTTGTTGTACTCACGTAGTCTCCATGTGCTCGTTTGGTTGATTGTTGTCACCTGTGTGTTGATTGTCTCGCTCCAGCTGATCCTCATCTCCACTCAGCTACATATACTCACTCATCTCTCTGTCTGTTGTCAGATCCTCATTCATGTCTCCACTGCCTAGTTGGTTTACCGTCTTCCGTGTTCGTGTGCTGGATTGTATTCGTGTTGTCGTCTTCGTGTCAGTGTTCCGGTCTGTTCCTGGTTTCATCCATTGACCGTCTTCACCTTCACCTGCGACTTCACCATCCAGCTCTTCTCACGCCACCGTAGACCTTCGTTGCCATTGCCTACATTCTGGACTCTGATTTCAATAAACTTCTTCTGATTGCCTGCAATTGCTTCCTCCTCTTTTACCAGCCGTCACAGTTCCTTCTGGTATAATAGGCTACTGAGTACAGACTCGCTGCTTTCAAGCATTTCTGTGCGTATTGGTTTTTAGATCATCAAAGGTTTCTATTTACAATGTGTTTTTGCAGCTTCGAGCTTTGTAGCCAATCAACACTTAAAAATGCTGGGTTAAAAACCACACAAGTTGGGTTAAAAACTCACAAACCAAGCGACTGGGTTGTTTTAACCCAAAGGTTGGGTTAAATGTTTGTCCAACATGCTGGGCAGTTTTATTTAACCCAACAATTGTTTAAAAATTACTATATGACTGGCTTAAATTGAACCCAAAATAGGTTGGAAATTAAAAATCAGACATATAATTACTAGAAGCAACAATAATAATCAAAAGGAGAACATTTATTAATAATCAATGTAATGTTTAGTATATAATTATTATTCATTAAACTTATTAATAAATATTCATTTATTAAACATATTAATAAATGTTAATTTCCAACATGTTTTAGGTTCATTTTAAGCAAACAATACAGTTTTAAACAATAGTTGAGTTAATAAAATTACCCAGCAAGGTTGGGCAAGTATTTAACCAAACCACTGGGTTTATCCATTTTCAACACAACCTGGGTTGTTTTCAACCCAGAATTTTAGTGTAGAGTGTAGAGATGTTTGTTGAGCTCATGAACGCAGTGGCAGAACCCACTTAAAACAGATTTTTTGTTCGGCGAGTTCTGCACGCTCACATACCCTCTAAATCTAACCAACAAAGTGTAAACATGGTGTAAATAAGAGATTGATTGTGCAGTGAGTGCAGAGACTCACTGAAGTGACTGACAGCTGCAGTCATTATAAAGGGACTGCTCTTTGCTTGCTTTCTGTGTGGAATCCATTCACATTTAGAATTAAAATTTAGTTCCCTTTCATGAGAACTGTCAACGTTGCGTCATTACGCATTGGGAACGCCTCTGTGTGATTGCGTCATGAAGCACTCGTGTATCTAACCAATAATGTGACAAGACATCAGAAACGGGGTGACGTCACGGACCTGGAAACTATAATGCATACCCAGAACAAAGAACGCTAGCTTCTGTTGTCTTCAGCAAGCACTCAGTGTTATCTTGTGTGTCTTATTTGGTGTTGTTTGTCTCTTTACAAAAGTCACGATCTCTTCGTCTGAGGACAAGAGTATCCCACACCTCTCATATACATATATATATTTAAAAAGACACTATTATAGCGGATAAACAGCAACTCACCAAGTGTGTTCATCCTTGCACCCGGTTTATCACGGGTGGGGATACACATGAGATGTGCGTTGTCTGTATGGGAGTTGAGCATGCCCAGGCAGCACTCGAGGGAGCTGTCTGTGTGCATTGTGAGAAGCTCACTCTCAGAACACTGAGATCACGCCGGGCACTCTTTGACAAAGATAAGGAGGGTGCTGCGGCCAGTGTTCCCCGCAAATCGGGTCCCGCTGCTGCAGAGGCAGAGCAGCGACTACATTCGTGGGGTTCACAGATGGATCTGACAGAGGGGTTAGAGACGGGTATCTCTCTCGGTAGAGACCCAGTATCTCTTCTCTGGTGGTGGAAGCACGCACTGCGGTTTCTTCCCCCCAGAGAGAGACATCAGCACTTCATCTATCCAGCTCCGAGGAGGTAGATGTGGTGAGCGTCAAGGCTGGAGAAGAGGACTTGCCATTCTCTTCTCCAGCATATGAGGAGCTTTTAGAGGTAGTGACCAGGGCCGTAGATAAATTAAAAATTGACTGGCCCGCGGAGAGGAGAGAAGTGAGATCTAAAAGCAAGCTTGATGAGTGCTTCCTCACTACCTCAACGTCAGGGTCTGCCCTTCTTTCCCAACCTCCACACAGAGATGTCGAGGTCGTGGAAGAGGCCAGTACAATATTGTGTCTTCAGCCCCCAGACATCAACATACAGTAACATCATGGGGCTTAAACACCATGGGTATGGGGCGATGCCTCAGGTTTAAGAGACGCTCGTGAGCTATCTCTCGCCTGAGTCTGCATCGTCCCTCATAACCTGCCCACCAAACCCCTAAAAACAACTTCGACTTTGGTGGGCAAAGCTTATTTGGCGGCAGGTCAGGCTGTAGCATGTCTTCACACCATGTCTATATTACAAGCCTGTCAAGCCGACCTGCTGGGGGAAATAGATGAGAGAGGGGAAGCAACATTTGAGTCTATACAGGAGCTCAGAAAAGCTACAGATCTATTTCTCCGGGCCACCAAGGAGACGGCCAAGGTGGCAGCCTTGGTGGCCACGGAGAGGCATTTATGGCTCAATTTATCTGACATCAAGGACAAAGATAAAACCATCCTTATGGATGCGCCGCTGTCTCCTGTGGGCCTATTCGGTGACACAGTATCATCTGTCATCGATAGGTTCCAGGAGACAAGAAAACAAGTCAAGTCAAGTCACCTTTATTTATATAGCACTTTTTACAATGAAGATTGTGTCAAAGCAGCTTTACATTGATAACTGGTACATAATTTGGCTGCACAGCAGCTCTTAAAGAATACTGTCAATGCAGGCAGATCAAAGCACTGTTGAATAAATGTCAAGAATACTGTAGAATATCAAATGTCAAGTGTCCCCAACTAAGCAAGCCAAAGGCGACAGCGGCAAGGAACCCAAACTCCAACAGGTGATATCAAGTGGCAAACAGGTGGCAAATAGGTGTTAAATGGAGGAAAAAACCAGGCTTAGTCGGGGGGCCAGTTCTCCTCTGGTGAACAGTGCTTTGTTACGATTCAGGTTGCTATCATAGGTCTGATAGGATTGCAACATTCAAAGTATTTATTTCAGTTCCATCCAGTTGAGGATCGTATTCATCATTCTGGTATGGACGGTTTGTTGAGGAACTGTGGCACTGGCTGTCGTGTTGATGATGTCTTCACAATGGATGATCTAGTTGACTCGATCTATGTTGATACCTCAGGGCTGCATTGTGGTTGTGTCAGGGTCCTCGGTCTCATCTAGATACGGTCCGGATCCGGTTGACTACGGTAAACCTCGGGATAAACAGAAAAACTAATATTAGCGTAGATGCCATTCTTCTTCTGATGTAACGAGTTCATCTGGTGTTATAGGAAGTGTTCCCGGTTCCGGCTGACCTAATTTATGCAGCCTAATAATCCTTTAACGGATTTGAAAATATAAATTTATAATGTGTTATGTGTATGCCAGGTTAAAGACATGCATTTTTAGTCTAGATTTAAACTGACAGAGTGTGTCTGTTTCCCGAACAATGCTAGGAAGATTGTTCCAGAGTTTAGGTGCCAAATAGGATCTACCGCCTGCAGTTGATTTTGATATTCTAGGTATTATCAGCTGGCCTGAATTCTGAGATCGCAATAAATGTGAAGGACTATAATGCTTTAAGAGCTTGCTTAGGTACTGGGGAGCTAAACCATTTAGTGCTTTGTAAGTAATTAACAAGATTTTAAAATCTATACGATGTTTAACAGGAAGCCAATGCAGTGTTGACAGAACTGGGCTAATAATACTTCCTAGTTCTAGTAAGAACTCTAGCTGCTGCATTTTGTACGAGCTGTATTTTATTTATCAAGCAGGAGGAACAACCACCCAGTAGAGCGTTACAGTAATCTAACCTTGAGGTCATGAACGCACGAACTAACTGTTCTGCATTCTTCATTGAGAGCATATGTCGTAGTTTAGATATATTTTTAAGATGGAAGAATGCGGTTTTACAGATGCTAGTAACATGGCCTTCAAATGAAAGATTGGTATCAAAGAGCACACCCAGGTTCCTAACTGACGACGAAGACTTAACAGAGCAGCCATCAAGTGTTAGACAATATTCTAGATTATTACGTGAAGAAGTTTTTGGTCCAAAAAATTAGAATCTCTGTTTTTTTCTGAATTTAGTAGTAGGAAATTACTGGTCATCCAGTTTTTTTATAACAGCTATACATTGTTAATTTTGCGAATTGGTAAGTTTCATCAGGGCGCAAAGAAATATAGAGCTGAGTATCATCAGCGTAACAGTGAAAACTAACGCCATGCTTCCTAATGATATCTCCCAAGGGTAGCATATACAGACTGAAAAGCAACAGTCCTAGTACTGAGCCTTGCGGTACTCCATATTGAACTTGTGATCGATATGACCTCTCTTCATTTCCTACTACAAACTGATAACGGTCAGATAAGTATGATTTGAACCATGACAATGCAATTCCACTAATGCCAACATAGTTTTCGAGTCTATTTAAAAGAATATTGTGATTGATAGTGTTAAATGCAGCACTAAGATCCAGTAACACTAATAGAGAGATACAACCACGATCTGATAAGAGCAAATCATTAGTAACTCTAATGAGAGCAGTCTCAGTACTATGGTATGGTCTAAATCCTGACTAGAAATCCTCACTGATACTATTTCTTTCTAAAAAGGAACATAGTTGTGATGAAACTGCCTTTTCTAGTTTTTTTTGACAGAAAAGTAAGATTTGAGATTGGCCTGTAATTGACTAATTCTCTAGGATCAAGTTGTGTTTTTTTTAATAAGAGGTTTAATAATAGCCAGCTTAAAAGTTTTTGGTACGTATCCTAGTGATAAAGATGAATTAACAATATTAAGAAGAGGATCTATGACCTCTGGAAGAATCTCTTTCAATAGCTTAGTCGGTATAGGGTCTAATTGTACATGTTGTTGATTTTGATGATTTAACAAGTTTAGACAAAAAAATTATATTTTTCCTCAGGGACACTACAATGCACTGTCTGACACGATACTGCAGTAGATTTACATTTACATTTACATTTATTCATTTGGCAGACGCTTTTATCCAAAGCGACTTACAAGTGAGGAAATACAACAAGCGAGTCGTCATGACGAGGCAAATAGACAAGAAGTGCTCATAATACAAGTTATAGGCAGTGCTCAGATTATCCTAAACTACAATAGAGAGGGATTAGAGGAAGTGAAAGGATAGGAATAAGAAGTTTTTTTGTTTTTTTTTTTAAGATGAGGTTAAGTGCTCACGAAAGAGATGGGTTTTCAGCTGTCTTTTGAATATTGCCCTGGATTCCGCATTCCGGATGAAGGCAGGAAGATCATTCCACCAGCAAGGGACAGTGAATGAGAATGTTCTGGAAAGTGATTTCGTGCCTCTCTGTGATGGTACCACAAGCCTTCGCTCCTTTAATGAGCGCAGGTTTCTGGTAGGAGTGTAGACTCATAAGAGTGAGCGGAAGTAGGAGGGTGCTGAGCCTGTGGTAGATCTGTAAGCAAGCGTCAACGCCTTGAATTTGATGCGAGCAGCAAGTGGTAGCCAGTGAAGAGAGATGAAGAGAGGCGTGACGTGGGCTCTTTTGGGCTCGTTGAAGACGAGACGTGCTGCTGCGTTCTGAATCATTTGTAGAGGCTTGATTGTGCATGATGGCAGTCCAGCCAGAAGTGCATTGCAGTAATCAAGCCTAGAAATGACCAGAGCCTGGACCAGAAGTTGTGTTGCATGTTCTGTTAGAAAGGGCCTGATTTTCCTGATGTTGTATAGTGCAAATCTGCATGACCGAGCTGTCATTGCAATGTGGTCTTTGAAGGTCAGTTGATCATCAAGGATTACTCTAAGATTTCTGGCCGAATTTGATGGGGTAATTGAGGATGTGCCTAGCTGGATGCTGAAATCGTGATTTAGAGTCGGATTGGCAGGGAAGACGAGAAGCTCAGTCTTAGCCAGGTTGAGCTGTAGATGATGTTCTTTCATCCATGCCGAGATGTCCGCCAGACAGCTTGAGATTCGTGCAGCTACTGTGGGATCATCTGGTTGGAATGAAAGGAAGAGTTGTATGTCATCAGCATAGCAATGGTAGGAGAAACCATGTGCCTGAATGATGGGACCAAGTGATGTAGTGTAAATGGAGAAGAGGAGGGGTCCAAGAACTGAACCCTGAGGAACACCCGTGGTCAGCTGATGAGCTTTGGATACCTCCCCTCTCCAGGCAACCCTGAAAGACCTTCCTGTGAGATAGGATTCAAACCAGAGAAGTGGAGTACCTGTGATGCCCAGTGATGAGAGGGTGGACAGGAGGATCTGATGATTCACCATGTCAAAGGCAGCTGATAGATCGAGCAGAATGAGAACTGATGATTTGGAATCAGCCTTTGCAATCCGCAGGGATTCAGTGACCGACAGCAGTGCAGTCTCAGTCGAGTGGCCACTCTTGAAACCAGATTGATTGACATCCAATTGGTTGCTATGTGAGAGGAAAGATGACACTTGGTTGAAAACAACTCGTTCAAGTGTTTTTCCTATGAATGGTAGGAGAGAAACAGGTCTGTAGCTGTCTACAAGAGACGTGTTTAATGTGGGTTTCTTAAGCAGTGGGGTTACCCGAGCCTGTTTGAATGTGTTAGGGAAAGTGCCAGTGTGGAGAGATGCGTTGATGATGTGTGTCAGTGCTGGTAAAAGTGTGGGAGCGATGGCTTGTAGAAGGTGTGTGGGGATGGGATCTAGAGGGCAGATAGTAGGATGATTGGAGAGGAGAAGTTTGGATACCTCTGTCTCAGTGAGGGGAGAGAATGAAGAGAGGAGGTGTGTGGCTGTGTGTGTGGTTGGTCTGAGTTCCTGTGTGTGTGGAGCGGAGAACTGACTGCTGATGGTAGATGTTTTGTCAGTGAAAAATGTAGCAAAATTATCAGCAGTAAGGGATGAGGTGGGTGGTGGTGGAGGGGGACAGAGGAGAGAGTTGAATGTTTTGAAAAGTGTGCGTGTTTGAAGCGCTGTTGATTTTGTTGTGGAAATAGGATTTAGCAGCATGAATTTCAGCAGAAAAAGGATGAGAGCAGAGACTGATAGCTACAAAGGTCAAATTGATCTTTTGATTTGTGCCACTTCCTCTCTGTAGCCCTGAGTTTGGTCCGATGTTCAAGAAGAACATCAGATAACCAGGGATTAGAGGGAGTGGCACGTGCGGGCCTGGATGACAGAGGACAGATACTATCTAGAGAAGAAGTTAATGTGGAACATAAAGTGTCTGTTGCTGTATTCACATCCAGAGATGAGAATTGTGAGGGTGAGGGAAGGGAGGATGATACAGTAGAGGAAAGATGAGAAGAAGAAAGAGAGCGCAGGTTTCGTCTGAAGGTAACTGGTAGCGGGGTTGGTGGTGAAAAAATGGGGAGTTGAAGATTAAAAGTAATTAAAAAATGATCAGAAAAGTGCAGAGGTTTTACCAGAATGTTGTCGGTGACGCAGTTGCGAGTGTAAATGAGATCAAGTTGGTTGCCAGATTTGTGTGTACTTGTGGTTATGAGCCGATTAAGATCGAATGAGGCTAGCAGAGAGTGGAAGTCAGAAGCATAAGGCTTCTCTAGATGAATGTTGAAATCGCCAAAAACTACAAATGGGCTACCATCCTCTGGGAATGAGGACAACAGCATGTCCAGTTCCTCTACAAAGGTACCCAGTTGGCCTGGGGGGCGATAAATTACTACGATATGAATTTTGACAGGAATTGAGATTGTAATAGCATGAAACTCAAATGAATTGTAGTTGCACAGAGACGAATGAGTCGAGTATTTCCAATTGTCAGAAATGAGAAGACCTGTGCCCCCACCCCTCCCAGACTGGCGAGGGGTATGAGAGAAAGTGAAGTTGTTAGAGAGAGCAGCAGGGGTTGCTGAGTCCTCTGGACGAATCCAGGTCTCAGTCAAGCCCAAGATATTAAGAGAAGAATTAGTAGCAAAGGCTGGAATGAAGTCAGCTTTGTTAACTGCTGACTGACAATTCCATAGACCCACAGAGACAGAGAGAGGAGTGTTAGTGTTAGAAGAGGAGTAAACAGGACGCAGGTTAGAAGCATTGCGCTGCCTTTTACGTGGGTTAGTGGAGCGTTGCCGAGAGACAACAGGAATGATTTGAAAGCACATGCTCAGGAAGAAGGACAAGTGTGAAAGGAGGGAAGAAACTTAAGTGCCTACCGGTGTCGTTGCTCGGTGGGGTCGCAGGTCTTTACCCGAGTCGGTCTTCACACGAGGAGGCTGAACGCTCCCACTAACGCTTCCGCGACAGCGCGCACACACAATTAATATACTACTGCTTATTAACATGTGATTGAAACGAGCTAGGCCCGCCTTGCAAATCAGCACTGCAAAAGCCTAAACCTGTGAATGGCTGAAAACCGAAACTAACTAAAGCTTAAGTGCGGGCAATAACACCAATAAAGTCTGCAAACGCGGCTGTTATTCTAAACAAGTACAATTAAAATACAATTATAGTCGAGGTAGGAAATAGGACAAACACAGATACGAATTAAATCCTTCCTAGCAGCAAATAATAAATGAAGCAACTGACCCAGAACAGATATTAAGCAAAACACTTACGTGCTTACACGTCCGTCACCACTGCCAGCTCGCTAGTCCTGGTTGCATGGTTATACATTTTTCTCTAATATTATCAATCTTGCAAGTAAAGAAGTTCATAAAGTCATTACTGCTGTGCTCTTTGGAAACATCAGAAGTTGTTTAATTTAGCCACTGTATCAAATACATACCTAGGGTTGTCTTTATTGTCTTCTAAAAGTTTTGAAAAATAGGCAGATCTAGCAGTTAAGACCTTTCTGTACTCAATCATTCTCTCTCCACGAAATGCGAAATACTTCTATTTTTGTTTTCTTCCAGCTGCCATCAATTTTTCTGGCTGCTGTTTTTAGCGCCCGAGTGTGCTCATTGTATCATGGCATTGTATTAATTTCCTTAATCTTTTTTAAACGCAAAGGAGAAACTGAATCTAATGTGCTGGACAAGACAGAGGCAATAGTTTCTGTTGCAACATCGTTGTAACGAAGCGGGACTCAGGCGGAGATCCATTTGCAAGCTTTTATTCAATGTGAGCATAGTTGTACAGGCTGGGTCGATCAGGGGTAAACAGGAACAGCAAGGAACAGGCAGAGTCATAATCAGAGTACAGGCAGTAGGTCAAAAGGCAGGCAGATATCACTCACAGAACAGTGTACAAGGCAAGGGTCAGGACAGGCAGCAACGGGTCAAGAAACAGGAACAGGCAGTAACGGTAACAGACAAGCAGACAGGAATAATAATGCTCAGAAATGATACAGGAGTAATCAAGACTTCGCGATTGGATGGTGTGAGTGAGAGTCCTTTTATAGTCCAGGTAACAAGCTGCAGCTGGGTGTAGTGATTAGTGAGGAGTGTGTGCATGGCTGTATGTGGCGACAGGTGATTGGTGTAGAGTGAACATGTGACTGGCAGGGAGGATTGTGGGAAGTGTAGTCCGGGAACTGACAGGAACAGACGGTGATCGTGACAATCGTGGTCTTCTAAGCTGTCTGGTATGCTAAGGCGATGAAACTGATCAGGAAGATTATTTATAAAGCGATCTTTAGTGGTAGAAGTGATGGTTCTACCATATTTATGGCAGGGAGGCAGTTTAGCCGCTTTGACCAAATGTAATATACATGAGACTAGATAATGATCTGAGATGTCATCAATCTGCTGCAGAATTTCAACGGCATCAATATCGATTCCATGTGACAATATTAGATCTAAAGTATGATTACGGCAATGAGTGGGTCCCGACACGTGTTGTCTAACACCAATAGAGTTTAGAATGTCTGTATATACCAATCCCAATGAGTCTTTTTTATTATCTACATGGATATTAAAATCACCAACAACAAGGACTTTATCCGCAGCCAGTACTAACTCTGATAGAAAATCAGCAAATTCTGTATGGTGTCCTGGTGGCCTGTATACAGTAGCCAGCACAAATGTCAATTTGTCATTGTTTGACAAATTGACATTTGTGACAAATTGACTTTATCATTTGTTTATCATTATTATCTCTATTTTTTATTTGTTGAACATCAATTAAATTTTTACCATTAAATGGGTTTGGAAGTTTTTTTTTTTTAATAATTCGGGGTACAGACAGTCTCTATGTGATAATATCTAGGTGTGAGAGTTTCTATGTGTTAGGAATTATCTGACTTCTGTAACGTGAGGCAGCTAGCAGACTTTTTCCTGTCCTGGGCCTCAGTTTGTCATGTTTCAGCTCTAAGACTATGTGCCATGTTACTAGAGAGAAGAGCAGCAGGCGTTCCAAAGGTTCCTTCCCCGCCGCGTCCATCCCCCTGAGACTGCTGAGCAGAAGCAGTCTTGGCTGTCAACAAGCTCCTCAGCACACAGAGTGCAACAGAAAGCCAGTGGGCCACCCGTGCTCCCCCGCAGAAAGCTTGGGGACCGGGGCGGTCAACACAGGCGAAGCCTTTGAGGGGTAAAGCGGATCTGAGCGGATCATTATAATCACCAAGAAGGCTTCAAAAAGGTTTTGACGCCAATTGCCCAGGACCCATGAGGGCAGCCCCCTCCGGAGAGGGTCGGGTATTAAAATATCTGGCACCTGTCCCTCTTCGGCACCCTCAGGGGGCCGTTCTGCCAACCCTGCTACCCAGTGTGCTTCAGGGCGCAGCAGTCTCCACCGAACCTCTGAGGAGGGCCGTTCATCACTTGATTCGGCTGTTCTCTGCCGGTTCGCCGCTTCAGAGCGCCAAATCAAGTGCTCCAAAAACACCAGAGACCAGTCTCGAGAGACTGGTTCCCTTTGTAAATTTTCTGGCAGAATGGAATGGGCTGAGGCTCAATGCCAGGAAAAGTGTGCTAGTTCCGGCTCAAATTACCAACTACTTAGGGGTAGTTTGGGACTCCACCACGATGCAGGCACATCTGTCTCCTGCTCGTGTGAGTTCCATTCTCAATGTCGCGAATGGGGTGAAACTAGGCCACATGAGACCCTTCAAGTCAAGTCAAGTCAAGTCAAGAAGCTTTTATTGTCATTTCAACCATATATATCTGACGCAGTACACAGTGAAATGAAACAGCGTTCCTCCAGAACCCTGATGCTACATAAAACAACAAAAAGTGCATTTGCGCATTAAGTGCATGTGTGCAACCTAGTTGCAAGACAACACACATCAGTGCAAGACAGCATATGGCAGTGCAGGACAATACACAAAATAGCAAAAATAGCTCCACCAGTAAACCTGTTGTAACAAGATAAAGTGAACAGTAACAAAAATGTAAGCAAAATATTGTGCAAAAGAGTAAAAAAACAGCAGTCCAGGAAGATGTGCAAAAACAGCATGTAAACAGTTTATGGAAATGAAATGATGTAGTATGAGTGATACTGAATCATAGGTATGCAAAGTGAGTATGAGTGTGTGTTAAGTCCGGGTTGTGCAGATCAATCACACAGTTGTGTGTGTGTGTGTGTGTGTGTGTGTGTGTGTGTGTGTGTGTGTGTGTGTGTGTGTGTGTGTGTGCATGTTCAGTTAAGTTCAGTTCAGTTTTTGTTGAGAAGCCCGATGGCTTGAGGGAAAAAGCTGTTACACAGCCTGGATGTAATGGCCCGAATGCTTCAGAACATTTCCCTGATGGTTGGAGACCTTGCAGTGGTGGCTCAGGACCAAGGGGTTTTCTCCGAGGGGAAATCCTTTTTGCACAATCAAAGTCACGCGGCCATGCCTTCGTACTCTGGTTGTGTGGAAAAGGCATTGGTTCCTGTCCCAAGGACCTGTGTTGGGGGCTCTGTCGTCGCCCTGATATGGTGGAGCTCATTTGGAAAAACTTTGGTCGAGTGGAAGTCAACCTATTTGCTTTAGGGGAATCAACCCAGTGTCCACTGTGGTTCTCCCTGTCTCATCCAGCACCATTGGGTCTGGATGCCATGGTACAGACGCGGCGGAGGCATTTCCCCTGTTCGCTCTGCTCCTGGGAGTTCTGGAGAAAGTACGCCAGGAAGGGGTCAGTCTAATATTGGTAGCCCCGTACTGGCCAACCAGAATATGGTTTTCAGACCTAGTGTCACTTCTAGACGGCTCCCCGATGGAGCTTCCTCTCAGGCTGGACCTTCTGTCTCAAGTGGGCGGCATGATAATTCATCCACGCCCAGAACTATGGAAACTGTGGGCCTGGCCTCTGAGGGGGCCAGGTTCATAGATGCTGGTTTCCCAACTGAGGTTTTGGAGACCATACTCCACTCCAGAGCTTCCTCCATGAGGAAGTTGTATACGTATAAATGGAAACTGTTCTCTACTTGGTGAAGATAATGCAATGCGGATCATGTCCACTCTTCTATTAGCCTTGTGCTTCAATTTCTCCAAGACAAGTTCTCGGATGGTTTATCCCCTTCAACCTTGAAGGTTTATATTGTGGCCATTTCTGCCTATCATGCTCCTCTGGGGGATTCCTCGGTAGGTCGAGACCTCCTTGTTATACGCATCCTTCATGGTACTCTGAGGCTGAGGCCTTCTTTATGTACAAAAATTCTGGCCTGGGATTTGGCCGTGGTATTAGAAGGGCTAGCTGAGGCTTCCTTTGAACCACTAGAGGAAGTTTCTGAGAAATTCCTCACCTTAAAGACTATATTTCTACTGGCTATCTCTTCTCTTAAAAGAATAGGAGATCTTCAAGCACTCTTGGTTGCTTCTTCATGTTTGGAATTTGCGCCTGGAATGGTCAAAGCTTTCCTGCACACTAGACCTGGCTACGTGCCAAAGGTCTCCATCAATGTCCCAGGGCCCATTGTACTTCAGGCCTTCTGTCCTCCTCCGTTTACAAATCCAGATCAGGAGAAAAATCTATCTGCTTTGCCCAGTGAGGGCTTTAGACACCTATGTCCACAGAGCTGCCCTGTGGCGTAAAACAGATCAGTTGTTTGTGTGTTATGGGTCTCCTAAGAAAGGAGGCCCAGCATCTAAGCAGAGGATGAGCAAGTGGGTGGTTGAGGCCATCTCACTTGCTTATGAAGCGGCCGGACAGCCATCTCCCTTAGCTGTCAACGCCCATTCTACTAGGGGTAAGGTGGCCTCAAAGGCTGAAATGTCAGGAGTTTCTATCCATGATATATGTGATGCAGCTGGGTGGTCTTCCCAGCATACATTTATTAGGTTTTATAACCTTGATGTTAGCTCCACTCTGGGGTCAGCTGTGCTGTCTCAATGATAACAGACAGGAACTTGGCACTACGGTGTAGTTGGGACAGCGTTCCCATTGTGTATCGATGCAGCGTCGACAGTTCTCATGAAAGAGAACGTCTCAGGTTACGTATGTAGCAGCACGAGTGCTTCACAACACAATCACGCAGAGGCGTTCACAATGCGTAATGACGCAGCGTCTTGTTCCCTATTCAGGGAACCAGGGTTACATATGTAACCTGATGTTTTTCATGCTACCAAGAAGATCATTGACCAATTACACACTGCAAAGTCAGGAGTGACAAACGCATTTAAATGATGCAAAATTAAAATCACACTGCCTTCTATTCATGCTACATTAGGGCTCAAATTATTTCCAGAAATATGTTTGTGTTTAGCATGACATAGGCCACAAAATAAATGCATGTTGAGTAGCCCTGCTCTAGCCAATGATTTGCCCTTTAAAGTGCCCCTATTATGATTTTTTGAAAATTACCTCTCATGTGGTGTGTAATGTACGTCCTGATATTGCTGAGTTAGATGCGTTCCTGAGTCAACATATTTTGTTGATCCTGGAATAACATTCCAGTCTGAAAATTTTGTCTTAACCCTATTCCTACCCCTAAATCTAACCCTACCCATAAGTTATTCCAATAATTATTAAAATAATCTGTAAACTTGTCCCTCAAATCTGATTGGTTGATTTAAATGTTGTTCCAGGATCAACAAAAATGTTGACCCAGGAACATGTTGAACTCAGCAATATCAGGTTATGCAGTGTGTAACATAGCTCTAAGTGAATGAAAACATCCTGCTAATGTTACAAGCCCCGTGCAGAATGCCGTGTTTGCAGATTAGAAAATACCTGTAAAAACAGGAAAGAATGAGGAGACCAGAGCCACCGTGTGTGTGTCGCCAAAATCCCCATTAATTGTTTATTCAATGTTTTCACATTGTAAAACCAATAAAGCATTCTTAATAAAATATTTTTTTTCCTTATTGATGCACAAATGTCACTTTCTTACTGTCAAACAATGCACATTTCAGATTTACATTTCTCCTTTTTTTTCTCTACACACATCCATTTGAGCTTTTCTCTTTGTTTCTTTAACTCAAAAACTCAAAAGTTGTCTTATGCATATAATGCAATATAATACCATCACATGAATGAACATGAAAGAAGATGTATATAAACATTACACATTAAATAGTTACTGATTCTACAATCAGATCACTTCAGCATAAATCTCCCCTCTGTATTAGCAGGATGTGTATTCTCATTAACATTACATACACATTAACAATACATCCTTTTGCATTGGGATGTCTGTTTACAGAAACTCAGCCGGAGAAGTGCATTGTAATTTGACACACATAAACTCTAGATAACCAAACAAATATAATAAGAATAAACAAATAATGAAAGTAAAAACCTAGTAACTGGAGCCTGAACAAATCACATAAAATGCATTTTGCGAGCATCACAGCATCCACAAAATGGCGGATCACATGCGCATTTTCACTATCTTTATCAACTGGAACATTTGTATACAATTTGTACAAAATAAACATACACATAGTTAACACAAATGACTCGTGTGCATATTGCTTGGATGTTGTAAAAGCATTACCTGTAAAAACAGGAAAGAATGAGGAGACCAGAGCCACCGTGTGTGTCGCCAAAATCCCCAGCAATTGTGAGGGCGCCGGCGCACAATGCTCCTCTTCACGAGTCCACAGTATCAAAATAAGAGTCCCGCTCTCAACCAACAAAAGATGATAACTTATACATCATCATTTTCAACTTATCACATTTTACATGTACTTATACCGAAATTAATATATATATATATATATATATATATATATATATATATATATATATATATATATATATATATATATATATATATATATTTATATATTAGGAAACTTTTTCCTCCAAAATTACAATACACAACATGTGTACATACATTAGTGTGTCACACTAAGTTTTAAATCGGAAAGTGCACCTTATATTAAGTTATTGTCTATCAAAAGTAAGAGTCGACTCTGAATCAATTAAACGAGTCGTTTGTAAAAACAAATCTTAAGGCGTTTCGTTGTGACGTCACAATGAAACATTAGCACATTGCCCGTCCACTTATTGCGTGCGCAGACCCCAGGGAAAACTTGAAACCAGAAGATTGTGCTGTGTGTTCCCGTCATTTTACTGATGGCTGCTTCTTCAACCTAAATGCATTCAACGAGGGATTGCAGGCCGGTTGTTATTGAAGGATGGGTCAGTACCAATTCTGAGTAAAAAAATAAATAGCTTTAGCTAGGACTAAAATCCAGTGTCTAACAGTTCTGAGTTTCAGTTCAATGGCCTAAGTAGAGTAATGTTACTGGACTGAAGCCCTTATACGGTTCAGTTCGAACATGTCAGTGATGTCTCCGTGTCCAAATTCCAGGCCAGAATCACTGCATTCTCTGTAGCATGTACAATACGTATTTAGCCTGTGTGTGACGTGTTCACTCCACGCAGCTTGTCGGTCTCCGGCTAACCAGCTAACAGCAATATGTGTTCACTCGCAATTGCGTAGAAATGTGTCAAATATTTTTCATTGTTATTACGTGCAGTTGTGATAAAGAATAGAGCAATATGTTGGTGTACAACTGCATTGCTTTATGGATACGTTTCTGCATTGGGCTGACGCATATACCAAGACAGTTTGAGTGTTTACCACTGAGCCGTGGGCTAGGTTCACTAACCTAAACACAAAACAACTTATTTCCTCTCTGAGTCTTTATTTTTAGAACAGAGCGGAGCACCATCATTATTATAATATAACGTAAATGATGCAAAGCCTGTATACTGTACTCTGTGTTAACCAGCAGAAGACATCTGACCAATCACAGCAGATTAGAGTCACGCAAACAAGGGGTCCGGTTCAAATGCCATAATAGGGGCACTTTAACTAGAACTGGTCTGTAAACTCATAATTAACTATCTGCCACATTTTAACTTTAGAAAGGTGTGTATGTGTTAATCATCAGACCTCTGCAAGTGTCCAACACACAGTAGAGGAGAATCACTTACAACAAGCATTTAATTAGTTGAGCTTCAGGCTATATGAGAGAGAGAGAGAGAGAGAGAGAGAGAGAGAGAGAGAGAGAAACAGGAGGAAGGTGATCAGATTGGGTTTGGCATAAAGAGTGAAAGAAAGGATAGGGAGATGGACTCCACTTCTCAGTGTTATTTACTTCTTTTGCTCTTCTGCATGTCAAACAGGCTGAGAGGAGAGACGCAAATAAAAGTGAAATAACAGCCTGTGGGTCTGAGCGCTGAGCTGACGCGGCTCTTGTGAGCCTGGAGATGACCTTTAAGGCCACACAAATGCTGGCTGACTCAAGCACACAGTGTGTAGATACACATCACGCTACATTCTGCCCTGTAATTGTTGCTCATCTCTTACTATCTGTCCTTCTGTTTCTATAAGGACACTGTCTTGAAGGGCTTCACGCTCTATTAAAAAACAAAGTTAAAAAGGAGTCTAATGGCAGAGATCTCGCTTTTTTTTTTCCTTGCTTTTTTTGTGCTGTAGTACTGCAGGAAAGCACATTTAAGAATATGAAAAAAAAAAACATCTTAGAAATTCACATGTGTAATCATTATAATTTTTTTTTAATGATTTTTAATTTTAATATATTTGTCATGAAACAGTCAGCAATTAGCAAATGTTAATTGATTAAATAATAGCTTCTTAATAAAAAAAATTAAAAAAAGCTCTTTATCTCTTTCTGTTGTGTTCTCTGCCACCATCACTTTAGTTTTATTTGCCATTATTCAGCATCTTTAGAGTCTAATACTGGTCTGTCATGCTGCCATTTATTTGGCTTTAAATGCCCAAACAGACTCTGACATTATTAAACAGACTCACTCACATTTCTCATGCAAATATATTCACACAACAGATTTGCATTAGAAACGAAATGTTAATCCTTCCTGGTGTAATTTGGTGCATAGAAGCTGAGAGTAGACATTGCCACTTATTAATTTGTAAGGACGGTGTTCATTAGAAAGCACAACAAACAAGCAGACACAGGAGAAATGCGTATATTTCATTTGTGAGGAGTGGAGGAGCACTTCATCCCAGCAGCCATTAAAAGCATTCAAATTAAAGCTCTGGGTTTAAGGGAATAACGGCCAGAATCAGGAAGATTAGCAGCGGATTATCAATCTGTCTTTCTGTCTGTCTGTCTGTGATGTGTAGAAATAGATAATGTGTTTTATGTATGTCTGGTTAAAGAGATGTGTTTTTTTTCTAGATTTAAAGTTCCAAAGTTTAGGTGCCAAATAGGAGAAGGATCCACTGCCTGTGTTTGATTTTGATATTCTAGGTATTATCAACTGTCCTGAATTCTGAGATCGCAATAAACGTGAAGGACTATAATGCTTTAAGAACTCGCTCAGGTGCTGGGGAGCTAAACCATTTAGGCAAGTAGCAATATTTTAAAATCTATACGATGTTTAATAGGGAGCCAATGCAGTGTTGACAGAACCAGGCTAATATGGTCATACTTCCTGGCAGAGATGGGCACTCGAGTTAGAGACTCGGACTCAGACTCGACCTGAAATTACTTCAGACTTAACTCAACTCGGCACAAAATAAATAAATATTTTAAAAACAACTCAAGTCTTTTACCCTTAACTACTGACTTAATAAATAAAGAATTTGTGTTGTGTTTAAATAGTTTTATAATATCTGCTTCTCATATATTTCCCTACATGTCTTGGTAGATCTGACTCTTGTCATACACTTGGATTACGTATGAAACATGACGGGAGCCACCATGCTATATGTTCTTGCGTTTGAGTTTATTATTTACAAAACAATTAAATACACCGGAACAACATCATCCAATTTTATTTTATGAGACATCGCATTCACAAAGGTTAGTCACATTAGCTCACACAGCTAGCTATTATTCTGTGGTGTAGCTGCATGGCTCATTTGAATTTCCAGCCTGTTAAAATATGAACAAAAAAATCTAGACTTTAACCATCGTGTCACAGTACCCGTGTCTCCCGGACTCCGTTTCCCATGATCCTCCTGTTTCCACACCTGCACTCACTTCCCTCGTCTTCTCCCCATCATCACGGATCACCTGCACCTGGACTCCCACATCATTACTGCCTTTATTATGGACTCACTCCCTTCACTCCTGGGGCATATTCTTCGTACCTCGCTTAATACATCTGAGATGATTTGACAGATGTTATATCTTCTAATCGTCATATTTGAACTCTGGTTGATTTGGTTCTTCAAACGAATTTGCAGATTGGATTAAAGTATCTGGATTAAGTTGTCTAAGATCTCGTGTTCCATGAAAAGGGCAGATGTATAGATACACGAAACCACGATCAACAATGCAGCGATTGGCTGGAGTCAAGACGGCAACATAATGAGAAAAGACACCTGACGAAAAACTTGACGAATTTCTAGACATTTATAAGGAAACAGCCAAGTGAATAAATGACAGAAGAACAACATAAATGTTATAATAGATAAATGAAATGTGCACTATTTTTTTTTTACATGATTACCCAATTATTTAGGCTATATTCACAATTTTTTATTTCAGTGTTCAGCAACTAATTTACCATTGAAGCATATTTGACAGCATTAATTAAAGTTTCTTAAGTGTCCAGATCAAATTATCTGCATCTCCTGCGCTTCATCAAGCCACTCCCATAATATCTGTCGCAGTTCAAATGCACAAATGCATGTACGGCATAGACATCTGTACATCATGTGTGTAAGACTCCAATAAAAATTATTACGTAATTATTCCCTAACGAATGAATCTCTCAAAGAGTAAAACTGTTGGTGTCTATATTATGACACTACACAGCATTATAGTATTATTTGCAAAGTTATTTTTAAATCATATTGTCCCTGGTTTACATTAGGGTACTCTTGTGGGAAAGTAGCAGTGGCTGGGACAGACTTTGAGCATCACATCCGCTTAAAATGATGCAATATAATCCTGTGTACATGAAATAAGCCTGCTCGCGAGCAGGTTCAAGCTTACGGACCTGTTGCTATGACAGCAAGTCCAGGATGAGCTTCGAAGAACTGAACAATCCAAGATCATGCCAAATCGCCATCAGTCAAATCCAACTAAGTGAGTTAGCGACATACGAAGAATATGCCCCTGGTCTGATCTTAATGTTATGTTAAATGTGTTTGGTGTTATTCCTCCTTTGTTTATTAAAGTACCTATTATTGTGGAAATCCGCATACGTCTCGTCACTGCAGCACCAGCACCGTTAACACCTAGCATTACGTTTTACCAATCTTTTCGTATTATATGCAGCTTTTCTATGTCTTAATGAAAAGACATAGAAAGTAAGTTGCTTGGGATCAGAAAATTATTTATAGGGTGGCAAAGGGGTGGCATGAGGTCTTTGAGGGGTGGCAACACCAAAGCAAGCGCCCATGCATAGTTTTTGGAGATTTATGGCCTGACATACACAATTGTGTTCACAAACATTGCATTACCAAAATAAATAACAAGATTTCAATATTCATCATGGCACCAAGTAAAGGCACTATATGAAAAACATCAACATGATTTAAAATGAGTCTGACCTTGTATCACTAAAGAAGATGAGCAGTTTTATTAATATTACACAGGTTACTTCGATGGCATAAATCACATGTTTTAGTGCAAGTTAAAGAACAACAAAAACTTGTTTTTTTGCAAAAAAATTTTGAGTTTGTGTTATTAACAGAGGTGGGAATATCTGTGTGTGTTCACCCAGAACACCCTATCAACTACATACTCTAGCAACACCCCAGAATCTACATAGCAAGAGCCTAGCAACATGTACAAACTTGTACACAAACTTGTACAAACCTCAAACTTCCAGGTCAAAATAAAATGTTTTAGTCAAAACTTATTCTTGTCTGACAAAATCAAACTTTGGCCTCAGATGACACACAAAACTTAACAAATACACAGACTACTGCACTGCCCAGTGAACACTAATGAGATCAATTCATGTAACACTGTAACAAAAATACAGCTTACTGGGATTCAGGAATTATTTTGCAGCTCACTGTCTACTACACTATACAAAAATAAATTTACAGATACAGTAAAATACAGCAGTGATTTTTTTTCTTTCTTTTTTTCATTTTACTATTTTAAATAGATCTGGCAGTAGATATGTATGAACTTGGTATGCACCACAATACAGTATACTGTCAATTACAGTAAAACTAAATTCAGCATCCTCTGCACATTTGGCCAAATTTTATTACAGTATATAAGGTACTATAGCAGTGTATTGGTCTTCACAAGACAGTCATTTCTCAGTTCTGCAAAATATAACAAATGGCTACAGAGAAAGTTGACAATCACAAGTTTGAGGGTGTACAGCGTGCTACAGTTTACTGTACATAGTGAAATTTCCCTCATCTAAAGTACTGGTACTGAGTGAGTTTAAAAGTCATTTGTTAATGAAGCTGACATTGGGCGCGCTGCGTTCGCGTGCAACCGTCATACAGCTTATTGCAAGATGTGTTTTCTTGCCATTATTTTGCAATACGCTGTCTTTTTTATGTCATCACATTAAAGCGTCGCTGCTGAAAAGCAATAGTACTTGAAACACTGCTGACATTTATATTTTATTCTCTGATAATTTTGGGGTGGCAGATGGGGTGGCAAAGCTTTTTCTTAGGGTGGCAGTTGCCACCCCGTGCCACCCCGGTAGATCCGCCCCTGCTTGGGATAAAAGCGTCTGCTAAATGACTAAATGTAAATGTTAATGTGTCCATAAGAGAGAGAGATAGATATGCTAATCCATTTATTACTTAAAGCTCATATTTTAACGTATCGCAATCAGCATGTGTAGTTTTCTATTGACATTCTTAAACATTCTGAGGTTTGATATTTTCTGATAATGACTGTTGTCAATAACAACGAAGCTGCATAACAAACTACTGTATAACAAACCGTGACTCACTGGCGCCATCTTGCATCCACTTAGCGACTGTATTGAAAATGACTACTTGTGTTGCCAGACGATTTTGTACATTATAATGGATAATCCTTTTCAACATAGGCCCTTAATTTAAAATAAAACAGATGATAAAAAGATCATATTATTTTGTCTATGTAATACAACTAGGATACAAAAAATAGGATTTAATTATGAGAAAAAAAATGACCCAAGACTCAACTCGGACTCGTGACAAAAGACTCCAGACTTGACTCAGACTCCAGTGATAAAGACTTCAGACTTGACTCAGGCTCCAGTTAAAAGACTTGTGAACATCTCTGTTTCCTGGTTCTAGTAAGAACTCTAGATGCTGCGTATTGGACCAGCTGTAGTTTATTTATCAGGCGAGCAGAACAACCACCCAGTAGAGTGTTACAGTAATCTAGCCTTGATGTCATGAACGCATGAACTAACTGTTCTGCATTCTTCATTGAGAGCATATGTCGTAGTTTAGATATATTTTTAAGATGGAAGAATGCAGTTTTACAGATGCTAGTAACATGGCCTTCAGATGAAAGATTGGTATCAAAGAGCACACCCAGGTTCCTAGCTGACGACGAAGACTTAACAGAGCAGCCATCAAGTGTTAGACAATATTCTAGGTTATTACGTGAAGAAGTTTTTGGTCCAAAGATTAGAATTTTTTTTCTGTTTTTTTCTGAATGTAGTAGTAGGAAATTACTGGTCATCCAGTTTTTTATTTCAGCTATGCATTCTGTTAATTTTGTGAATTGGTAAGTTTCGTCAGGGTGTGAAGAAACATAGAGCTGAGTATCATCAGCATAACAGTGAAAACTAACGACATGCTTGAAAAGCAATGGTCCTAGTACTGAGCCTTGCGGTACTCCATATTGAACTTGTGATCGATATGACGTCTCTTCGTTTACTACTACAAACTGATGACGGTCAGATAAGTATGATTTGAACCATGACAAGGCAAATCCACTAATGCCAACATAATTTCCAAATCTATTCAAAAGAGGGTAACACTTTACTTGAAGGGGTGTGCATAAGACTGACATGACACCTTCATAATCATGACATGACACGTCATGAATATGAAGGAGGTTTTATGAATGTTTATGACAACTGTCATTAAGTGTCATTCGCTCAATTATGTCATTTTTAATGCAAAGATGACATTGTTTGAGATGTCAGAGTTATGACAGGTTATGATGTGTTGGTTTACGTCAAGTTGTCGTAACAAAGACATCTCAAACAATGTCATCTTTGCATTAAAAATGACATAATTGAGCGAATGACATTTAATGACAGTTGTCAAACATTCATAAAAACCTCCTTCATATTCATGACATGTGTCATGTCAAGATTATGAAGGTGTCATGTCAGTCTTATGCACATCCCTTCAAGTAAAGTGTTACCCAAAAGAGTCTTGTGATTGATAGTGTCAAAAGCAGCACTAAGATCCAGTAACACTAATAGAGTGATACAACCGATGATCTGATGATAAATCCTGACTGGAAATCCTCATAAATACAATTTCTTTCTAAGAAGGAATATAGTTATGATGATAATGCCTTTTTGTAGTATTTTTAGGTAGATTCAAGATTAGCCTGTAATTGATTTTTCCTTGAGGATAAAGTTGTGTTTTTTTAATAAGAAGTTTAATTAAACTGGCTAATTATAGCCAGTTTAAAAATGTTTGGTACGTATCCTAGTGACAATGATGAATTAATGATATTATGACCTCTGGAAGCATCCCTTTTAGTAGCTTAGTCGGTACAGGGTCTAACAGTCTGTCTGTCATCTGTAATGATCTCTTTCTCCTCAATTTGCTACCAAAGGGTGTAAATAAACATTTGTTGCACTCAAAATCATATTCTATTGAATTATATGAACTTCACTGCAGTATGAATCCCATCGTGCCCCATATGCATCACGTTTTCAGAACACATCGTTGTTGAACCGACCCAATCACAGGCAGCACATACAGTCTCATTAGCTCTTATAAAGAAGTCACTGACAGCTCAAGTCTCAGCCTCTGCTAATCTACTGATGTGTTTGACATCGTCCTACATTCGTTCTTCCTCTATCAGTGGCTGTTCATCTGGTGTCTTTGGTGAGAAACCCATATAAATGCAAACAGCGATGCATTGATTTTACTGGGATTTTTCTGCATTTCACATGTTAGCCTCATAACGAGAATGTGATGGTGAACGTGTGAATGTTTTTCATCCAGAACTTACTGTGTGTCAATTCTGTCTTATTTTTATTTTGTTTTTATTTACTTCATGTTCTTTGTGTGAATAAAATCGAAATCACACAGGGGGATCAAATTCAATCAAATAAATGTATCATTATGCATTTACATTATACATACACTGTATCATTTACATGTGCATCTTATGGTAACAGTTTTTCAGTGTCTTGGAGCAATACCAAAATGAATGCTTTAAGGCTTAATATTTGAAAATAAAGAAATCAAGACATAAATATTAGTATTGTAGTGTTATAGTTGTATACCTATGAACTGTTTCCTGAATGAGGTCTGATTTGTTTTTTCTAAATCCAAATATGAATGGCCTTAAATGCAGCTGTAGAAAAATGTTATTTTGTGGTATTTTCCTCTTTCTGGCTGTCACGAATGCCAGCGAAGCTTCCTCAATCGGCCACCGGAGGTCTCACTCTCCCGAGTACTAACTGGACTACAAATCCCAAGCGCCCACATACCTGGCCTGATTATGATGCACCTGTTTCACGTCAGCCAGCTATTTAGGCCCCACACACACACACACCTCGCGAGGTATTGTTTGCCCCGCAACAATTTCTGAGCGTTTATTACTTGTTTTCTGTCTGCCTGTGTATTGACCGGTTTTGAATTACCGACCTTCTGAGTGTTTTGCCGCCTGCCTGTTACCCTCTTTGCCTGGACTGCGTTTCTGATTATTTGCTGCTAGCCCCAATCTCTTGCCTGGTTATGACCATGATTATTGGACTGTCTCTGACACTGTTGTTTGCCCTGGTGATTCGACCCATGCCTGCCTGTACTGTATTCCTGTTGTTTGCCAATAAACCACTTATGGATCCCAACCAACCTGAGTCTGCGTCACAGAATACTTCGCCACAAACCGATCCAGTGGTCCTTGTGCACTTCTCTAATGAGTTATCAGCCCAAGGGAATTTGCTGGCAGCTCACCAGCAACAGTTGGCCCGACTCACCACCGTAACGGAGGAGCTGGTGAATTCGTTACAAAGTCTGCACCAACCCGCATCTGATCCAGGCCCTTCAACATCGTACTCCAGCTCAACACCAGCACTGGTGTCTCTGACCCCTGTGAGTACCCATCCACGTCTTGCTTTCCCCGAAAAATTCGATGGCACACCAATGCGTTGCAAAGGATTCCTCATGCAGTGCTCCATGTTTATCGCTCAGCAGCCCATGCTATACCCCACTGATGAAAGCAAAATCTCACTACTGTGCCCCTTACTCACCGGGAAAACGCTGGACTGAGCCATGGCGGTGTGGGCTAACCAAGGTTTGAACATTACATTTAACGAGTTCATGCAGCGCTTGAAAGAAGTGTTCGAACACCCAGAAGGAGGAAAGAGTGCTGGGGAACAGCTGTTAGCTCTGCGGCAAGGGAGAAACACAGCCGCCGAATTCGCCCTAACGTTTCGCACGCTCGCTGCGCAGACTGTGTGGGTGGAAGATACACTAAAGCTACTGTTTCGTCAAGGATTGAATATGGATTTGCAGTCCGAGCTTGCTTGTCGCGACGAGGGGATGACGATGGACCAGTTCATTGAGTTAGCCATCCGTTTGGACAACCTAATACGGTCATGTAGACCTACCTGCGTCATCAATCCTCTCAACCCAACGAATCTACCCCCGATGTCGCCGAACCCATGCAAATCGGACGCACACACCTCTCTGCCGAAGAGCGTGAACGCCGCATCAGGAACCGCCGTTTATACTGCGGACAAGCAGGCCATTTGAGAGCGGAATGCCCGACGCGTCCTCCTCAAGCGCCGGATCGCAGGGTGTGTTTACTGATTTCCTCCATCCAAGCTACCCATTGTATTGACGTGCCAATCCAACTCACGTTCCAAGATAACACTTTGTCTACTAAAGCATTATTAGACTCTGGGGCAGCGGGCAATTTCATTGATGAAAATTTAGTCAACATGCATAAGATACTACTAATACCATGCAACTCTCCTCTGGCAGTGGCAGCATTAGACGGACGCCCCCTGGGGACCGGTCACGTAATGCACACCACCTCTGAATTCACCCTGCAAGTTGGAGCACTGCACACTGAAAAAATTCGCCTGTTTGTCATCCACTCTCCTCACAATCCAGTCATTCTTGGTTTACCCTGGCTACAGGCTCATAATCCACTGATATCATGGCGGGAAAAACAGATCATCCTTTGGGACCCTACCTGCTCTTCCACATGTTCAAAGCCCATCCGCCCCACCCCGGTGAGAACAACCACAATAGCGAACCTCACCAATTCTGCCCCCAATGTACCCTCTGAATATTCAGATCTACTGGAAGCGTTTAGCAAAACCAGAGCCTCTCAGCTACCACCACATCGACCCAGCGACTGTGCCATCGAACTCCTGCCAGGGACCACACCACCTAGGGGCAGAATCTTTCCCCTGTCTCAAGCCGGAGCTGAAGCCATGAAAACTTACATAGCGGAGGAGTTAGCCAAAGGTTTCATCCGCCCATCCACCTCACCGGCCGCAGCGGGGTTCTTCTTTGTGGAGAAGAAAGACGGGGGCCTTTGACCTTGTATCGATTACCGTGGGCTAAACTAAATAACAATTAAGTTCAGATATCCACTACCCTTGGTTCCTGCAACATTGGAACAGCTCAGAACTGCCAAAATCTTTGTGGCGAGGGGGGCGTGGTTTAGCGGGTTCTGCAACAGGAGGGAGCGTCAGGGGAGGCGCGGTGATTGAACGGGTTAGATGCAAATTACGAACACCTGTTTCTCGTTCCAGTAATTGGCGTGGAGACAGGATAAAACGCCAGGAGAAGCAGGAGTGGAGGAGAGAGAGAGCCTGCTGACAGTCGTGTATGCCGTCCCAAAGTGTGGAGTTTTGTTCTCAAGTCCAGCACATACTGAATTTCATTTTTTGATTGAGACGGTCCGTCCTCCCAAGATTCTCTTAGGACATCCAGGACCCCGCGGGGGTGGCGCCCAAAGAGAAGCTCAAAGGGGGAAAACCCCGTGGAGGCTTGCGGGACCTCTCGCACAGCGAACAACAGGGGTTCCAACCATTTATCCCAATTTTTGGCGTCTTCTTGCACGAACTTACAAATCATGGATTTAAGCGTGCGATTAAAACGTTCGACCAACCCGTCCGTTTGTGGGTGAAAGACGCTGGTTCGAATCGATTTAATGCCCAACAATTCGTACAGTTCGCGTAACGTACGTGACATAAACGCCGTGCCTTGGTCAGTGAGGATTTCTTTCGGAATCCCCACCCGGGAGATTAAACTGAAGAGGGCGTCCGCAACACTCTTAGCAGAAATGTTGCGGAGAGCCACTGCTTCTGGATATCGGGTTGCATAGTCCACAATGACTAGAGCAAACCGATGTCCTCTCGCTGATCGCTCTAATGGCCCGATGAGGTCCATACCCACCCGTTCGAAGGGGACCTGCATTAATGGAAGGGGGCGCAAAGGCGCTTTTGGGGTGGCCGGCGGATTTACCAGCTGACATTCACGACAAGACGCACACCACCTGCGCACGTTCTCGTGAATGCCCGGCCAAAAGAATCGGGTCATGAGGCGATTTAGTGTCGCTGTTTGTCCTAAGTGTCCAGCCATTGGGTTAGAGTGAGCCGCATGGAAAAGCATTTCCCTGCGGCTCTTTGGTACTAACAACTGGGTTGTATCTTGTTTTGATTGAGCGTCTTGGGTCACTCGATACAACCTATCTTTAATAATCGCAAAATAGGGGTAAGTCAGTGGTCGTCCAGGCTGGAGAGACTGACCGTCGATCATGCTGACCCTCTCAAACGCATTTTTCAGCGTCTCATCGTGAGACTGCTCCAGGGGAAAATCATCACGGTCCGAGAGAATCAGTCTCCGATTCCGCTCGGTTCCCCTGAAGCAGACACCACTGGTCCCTGATCAGTCTCCCCCGCCTGCACTCGCACTTCCTTCCCCCGCGAACATCTCTTCCAAGAGGCACCCGAACATAAATGTCCCAATAATTTATTAAACGCGGGCCAATTTGTCCCCAAAATTATCGGGTGCCGGAGGTGGGGATTAACTGCCACCTCTACACTATGCTTTTGACCCCTAAATAGAATCCTGACCGACACCAACGGATAACTCGCGATATCCCCGTGCACACACCGTACCCTAACCATGCGGCCTGTATCCAATGCCCCGGATGAAATCAGGCTTTGATGCACCGAGGTTTGGTTACAACCCGAGTCCACCAAAGCCTGATATGTACCCCCCTTGATACTCACTGGTATCTGGTACTGACCAGCTTGACCGGGGGCAACCTGCAGGTCGTCCGGGACCCGGATCAATGTCCCCACCTCCATCATTGGACACCGGTCTAAAAAGTGATCCGGGTCCCCGCAACGCCAGCAGGCCGGCCCAGACCTGCCCGCCGCTCCAGTGGCGGAGAACGGGCCGGATGATTGGCGTGGAGAGAGGGGAGAAGCAGGCGCGGGGTCCGGTCCGGCGGTGGCCAGACCCGCCCCCCTGGGCGGGGCTCTCGGAGCCACGAACGGCCGGAAATCCGTTCCACCCCGCCCCCGGGGTGGAACACGAGGCGGGCCGGGCGGACGGGACCTAGGAACAGGGACAGGTCGAGAGAGAGAGAGAGAAGGGGGAGAGGGGGAGATCACCTTTCGCCCTCACAGCTCACTGATGTTTCTAAATTACAGGCTGAGTTTGCCGACGTGTTCTCTCCCGTACCGGGCCGTACGGTCCTCATTCAGCACCACATCGAGACCGAGCCGGGCGTGGTGATTCGCAGCCGGCCGTATAGGTTACCTGAACACAAGAAAAAAGTGGTTCAGGCAGAATTAGAGGCAATGCTTGACATGGGGGTAATAGAGGAATCCAGCAGTAATTGGGCGAGCCCGATAGTTTTGGTTCCCAAAACGGACGGCTCAGTGCGGTTCTGCGTGGATTATCGCAAGGTGAATGCAGTGTCGAAGTTCGACGCGTATCCAATGCCGCGTGTGGACGAATTGCTTGACCGGCTTGGTACAGCTCGCTTTTATTCGACACTGGACTTAACTAAAGGGTATTGGCAGATCCCCTTGTCTCCGTTATCCAAAGAAAAGACCGCTTTCACGACGCCGTTTGGTTTACACCAATTCGTGACCCTTCCGTTCGGGCTGTTCGGGCACCGGCCACCTTTCAGCGACTCATGGATAAAGTGTTACGGCCCCATGCTGCGTATGCGGCTGCCTATCTGGATGACATTATTATTTTTAGTAATGATTGGTAGCGGCATATGCAGCATTTGAGGGCTGTACTGAGATCGCTGAGAGGAGCTGGGCTCACGGCCAACCCGAAGAAGTGTGCAATTGGGCGCGTGGAAGTAAGGTATCTGGGCTTCCACTTGGGATATGGACAGGTGCGTCCCCAAATTGATAAGACAGCAGCGGTTGCAACCTGTCCGCGTCCCAAGACCAAAAAGGAGGTAAGACAGTTCCTCGGGCTGGCGGGATATTACAGAAGGTTTGTTCCTAATTATTCGGACCTCACCAGCCCGTTGACTGATCTGACTAAAAAGGATGCACCAGATACGGTCCAGTGGACGGAGCTGTGCCAGCAGGCCTTTACCCAGGTGAAGGCTGCTTTATGTGGCGGGCCGTTACTTCATTCCCCTAATTTCTCTCTCCCTTTTGTTGCAGACAGATGCGTCGGACAGGGGGCTGGGTGCAGTCCTGTCCCAGGAGATAGAGGGTGAGGAGCGGCCGGTGCTGTACATTAGCCGCAAGCTCTCCAAGAGAGAGGCTAAGTACAGCACCGTGGAGAAAGAGTGTTTAGCCATCAGGTGGGCCGTCCTCACTCTCCGCTATTATCTCCTGGGGCGGGAGTTCACCCTCTGTTCGGACCATGCCCCTCTGCAGTGGCTCCACCGCATGAAGGACACCAACGCGCGGATCACTCGTTGGTATCTTGCTTTACAGCCTTTTAAATTCAAAGTGATCCACAGGCCGGGTGTTCAGATGGCTGTGGCCGACTTCCTCTCCAGAAATGGGGGGGGGGCTACAGGCCGGACGGCTCCCCGGCCTGAGTCGGGCGGTGGGGGTATGTGGCGAGGGGGGCGTGGTTTAGCGGGTTCTGCAACAGGAGGGAGCGTCAGGGGAGGCGCGGTGATTGAACGGGTTAGATGCAAATTACGAACACCTGTTTCTCGTTCCAGTAATTGGCGTGGAGACAGGATAAAACGCCAGGAGAAGCAGGAGTGGAGGAGAGAGAGAGCCTGCTGACAGTCGTGTATGCCGTCCGGTCCATTGGAGTGAAGCCCGTCTTCGGATGTGGAGAATTGAAGTGTGCGTTGCACCGAGCTTTTGTTTTGTTGTGTTCTTTGTGTGACATTTTCTCTTTGAGAAAGAATAAAGCGACTGTCAGCAGCTAAAAGCCGATCCCTGTCCTCTTTCCTCCCACAACTACGAACTTTACCACAATCTTCACAAAGCTTGATCTACGATCTGCCTATAACCTCATTCGCTTCCGGGCGGGGGATGAATGGAAGACCGCCTTCTCCACCAGCAGTGGCCACTACGAATATCTTGTTATGCCCTTCGGGCTGTCCAACAGTCTGTCCGTGTTCCAGTCTTTTATAAATGATATATTCAGAGACACGCTTAACCAATGCGTAATTGTATACATTGATGACATCTTGATTTACTCTGACACCCAGGAGGAGCACGTCAAGCAGGTCCGAGCAGTCCTAAAATGTCTCATCAATAATCAACTCTTTGCTAAAGCTGAAAAGTGCGAATTCCATCAAACCTCGACTACATTCCTTGGGTACATCATCAGCCCGGAGGGGGTATCTATGGATGAAAGCAAGGTATGTGCAGTACTAAAATGGCCTCAGCCTTACTCAATAAAAGAGCTACAAAGATTTTTAGGATTCGCTAACTTCTACAGAAGGTTCATCAGGAACTTTAGCTCCATCGCAGCTCCACTCACCTCCATGATAAAGAAAGGGAACGCCAAACTCCACTGGTCCACTGACGCCACTCAAGTCTTCAATGAATTAAAGAACCGCTTCACTTCTGCGCCCATCTTCCATCATCCCGACCCAAACACCCCGTTCATAGTGGAGGTAGATGCTTCAAATACAGGCATTTGGGCAATCCTCCTAAACTTTTTCCCTGCGCCTATTATTATACTTTCTGGTGCTAAACAGAATTATGATGTGGGCAACCGCGAATTACTCGCCATAAAAGCTGCATTTGAAGAATGGCGCCACTGGTTGGAGGGAGCAACACATCCATTCCTGGTTCTGACAGACCATTGCAACCTTGAGTACCTGCACTCTGCCAAAAGACTGAATCCCAGACTGAAGCCAGATGGGCTCTGTTATTTACTCGTTTCAACTTTTCAATCACATATTGTCCTGGATCAAAAAATACCAAAGCTGACTCATTATCCCGCCAACATGACTCCACGCCTCAGAACCCCTGTCCAGACTCCATTATTCCATCCTCCTTGATTCTAGCCCCAGTACAGCGGGATATCATCTCTGAAATAAACCTGGCAAACACTCAAAACCCACCCCCCTTGGACTGCCCGCCCAATCGAACGTATGTTCCGCCCAATCTAAGAGAAAAGGTAATCCGGTGGACGCACTCTGCCAGGCCAGCCAGATATTACGGCAATAGTACGCCTGCTGCAGAACCAGTTCTGGTGGGAATCATTACAAGCGGACATCATAACGTTCGTAAACTCCTGTCACATTTGTGCCGCAGCAAAGTCTTCTAAGCTACCACCAGCAGGGCTACTTCATCCACTACCCATACCACAACGACCTTGGTCACACATAGCCATCGACTTCATCACCGACTTGCCTGTCTCACAAGGTAACACCACCATATTAACATATTGATCGTTTCTCCAAAGCATGTCGGTTGATACCCTTACCAAAGCTCCCATCAGCCTTTGAACTGCCTAGACAGTGGGTGTGGCTTTCCACCCGGGACCTTTGGCTGCGCTTTCCTTGCAAGAAACTCCCAGGTATGTGGGTCCCTTCAAAATCTTGAGACAAATTAACCCAGTGTCATATAGACTCCAACTGCCTTCTAATTATCGTATTTCTCCCACCTTTCATGTATCACTGTTGAAACCTGCCGGCGGCCCGAGAGTGGAAGCGGAGGATGATGACGAATCCGGCCCCCCAACTCTGTCACGAATGCCAGCAAAGCGATCGGCCACCAGAGATCTCACTCTCCCGAGTACTAACTGGACTACAAATCCCAAGCGCACACATACTTGGCCTGATTATGATGCACCTGTTTCACGTCAGCCAGCTATTTAGGCCCCACACACACACGCACATCGCGAAGTATTGTTTGCCCCACAACAATTTCTGAGCGTTTATTACTTGTTTTCTGTCTGCCTGTGTATCAACCTTGTTTTGGATTACCGACCTTCTGAGTGTTTTGCCGCCTGCCTGTTACCCTCTTTGCCTGGACTGCGTTTCTGATTATTTGCTGCTAGCCCCGATCTCTTGCCTGGTTATGACCACGATTATTGGACTGTCTCTGACACTGTTGTTTGCCCTGGTGATTCGACCGCTTATGGATCCCAACCAGCCTGAGTCTGCGTCACACTGGCTCACTAAGCCACTTCTTTTATATTTTTTTGGGATAAATCATTCAGCGCTGCGTATATGTTTGCGAACGTAAGGATATTTAAGCCTGACCAAAGCGATTAGTGCTTAATACACTGTTTCTGTTGTTTAGATTATTATTTGCTCTTATTGTGTTTGTTTTTTAATTAGAATAATAGCTGTGACATGGAAGAAGTTATTTGGTCAGGTACCAATCCAAATCCGACAGGCCTACTGATATTTATTTTCTTTCTCTTTTTATAGCAAGCGTCTTTGTGTTTATAGTTTGAGTGAAGTGATTGTGTGTCTTCAGCTGTTTCTTCACTCTAAAAAAGTCCTGGGTTGAGCCTTTTTGGTCATTTTTTGGGTTATTTTTCCAGTGTTTGGGTAGTTTTTGTGTTACCCAGCACCTGGGTCAGACGTAACAACCCAGGGGTTGAGTTATTTATCACAGGCTTTTTGCACCCTCTTCAGGAGAAAGCAGTGCAGCTCCGTCAAATTTATGCATGTCTTTGGTAAAATACAGGTTTGTGTACATTTTATTTTATCTAAAAATTCATTATTGTTCTGTATATCATTTAATTTTATGCAAAGCAACATACAGGGTGTGATGTGAATCACCTAAACGAGTGTTGTGTCGGTATTTTCGCATTATGGAAACGCCTAATGCCTTGCATAACATTTTACGATTTTATTCAAAAAGGTAAAGAATATAAATACTTATGATGTTAAATATGTTCTCAGAATTGTACACTGATTATTTATGGACAGGTTATGGAGTCAGTCACAGCATATTTCAGCTGCGAGTGAAAGGTGGCGGTCTGGTTATCAGTTCCCCTGCCGAACGCAAGTCTTCTCTGGCACGAGATCCAACGGCATTATGGTGGAAACAGGACAACAGAGACTGATCGATTACTAGGGGTGTGACAAGACCGGTAGCTCAGGAGACGAGGTGAGACTCGAGATTGAGTTCACAAGAACGAGACAAGACAAGATTTTTACACGCTATTTTTAAGAAATCCTCAATGGCGAAATACATGACTAGAAAAATATTCTACAGGTGTATTTGAAATGTTTTAACTAATCATCTTGTAATGAATGTCATTTCAGTTCTACTTTCTGAGTATGAATTATCACATGCAGTAAAAGACAACAATATTCAAGTACTGTAAAAGGCCACTAACTCGACTGACTGACTTCTCTTCTTTATGATTTCAGTCTCTTCAGACCTTACTGTACATGATTTATGAGCTTCTACAACCTTTGACTTCCTAACTGAACTCCTTTCCACAAACTGATCATAGAAATAAAAACACTATAAATAAAAATGGTAACACTTTACAATGAGGTCTCATTTATTAACATTAATGTATTAACTAACATCAAGTAACAATGAGCAATACATTTGCTATTTATTAATCTTTATGTTAGTTAATAAAAATAGTCATTCATTGTTAGTTCATGATAGTTCACAGTGCATTAACTAATGTTAACAAATTAATAACCTTACTGTTTGTGCTTAATAAGATTAAGAGAATACTGTTATTCATTTTTATGGTAACACTTTACATTAAGTGCACTTTGAATATTGAGAGAGTGCGATTATGGTTGCAAATAAGACCAAATTTTTCTTTGATACAGAGCTAAGAGATGGTTACAGCTACACTGCCCAGCCTAAAATAGCTTTCATATTGAGATATATTTGCATTCCTCAGGGATCCGCTTTCAAAATGCAGGGTATTGAAATCGCGTTTGACTTCACTTTTGCGATCGCTTGTACTCTGTAAATATGGAGTGGCGGCGACCGTTATCCAACTGAATTAAATGTTTTTGATTTAAATACAAAGCAAAATTACAGTGGAGGCGTAATGTAAACGTAGCGTTGGCATATTTTTTCCTAATCATCCTAACCACTCTGTCATGGCAATATCACGAGACTACTTTTCACCTCGTGACACGAGATCTCGTCACACCTCTATTGATTATACTTGAATTACTTCTAAATGTTTAGTTTTTATTTCTAATATTTGTTAAACAAGCTTAAATGTAGGCAATATGTATTAAAAACAATATAAAATATGCTATACTCGAAAATATATGCTCAAAAATAAAGGAATTATAATGCAAACCAGTGGTTGTGTGGAGTATTTAAAAAATATTTTTTAGAGGATTTAAACTAATCCATAAACATTAATTCATGCATGAAGTAAAAAAAATAAAAAAATTAAAAAAAAGAAGCTAGTACTATAGTAAAAACAAATCTACCCATTATGCTGGGTTAAATAAACAACCCAGTTTGCTGGGTAAAATTAACTCAACATGTGTTCTGTCCTATATTTACCCAGCCCTTTTCTGTTGGAAACAAACAACCCAAACAGGGTTGTTTTTAACCCAGTTTTTTAGAGTGTCGAAGCTTGTCAAGGTCTTTAGAAATGCGTGCTCTCTCTCTCTCTCTCTCTCTCTCAATTTCAATTCAATTCAAAGTGCTTTATTGGCATGACAATTGTTACAAAGTATTGCCAAAGCATTTCTATCATCAACATACAGTGAACATATAAAAACATAAAAAGCAGAACGATCAATCAATCAATCAATCAACATTTAGAATTCTATGAACAATATAGAACAAGATTGTGTGTGTGTGTGTGAGAGAGATAGAGAGAGCACATTACTGATTAGTCAACTCCTCCCTCTTCTTAAATGTAGAATACAATCAATCTCTTTTTTCACCTAATAAATGTTGAATTTGTGTTTTATTGTTTACTTTTATGAAGTTAGGGCAAAGTATTTAAAATTTTGGTTAAGATGTCTTTCTGGTTTCCTCATAGTTAGGGCAGCTGGTGAGGAAGTGTTGCTCTGTGTCCAGTACGGGCAGATGCGTCTCCCTCTGGGCAGCAGTTCTGTCTGTATCTGTCCATCTCTACAGTCAGTGTGTGATTGCTCAGTCTGTACCTCGTCATTCTTCTTCATTTACAGTCTTTCACTGTACTCAGATATTCTGCTGTAGTGTAGTCTCTATTTAGGGCCAAATAACATTCAATTTTACTTTGTTTTTCTGTTGTTTCAGTCCAATAGGTCAGGTAATTTTCTTTTTGCACTTTTGTAACACTCTCTCTCTATCTCTCTCTCTCTCTTCATAAGCCTGCTCTTTTACTAAGGATGGAAGAAAAGAGTTTTTCCCACAACACAGTCTTTTCAGATGCAGGATTAACCTGACTCCCTGTTAAGATGTGGTAAAGAAAGACATTACAGAGAAACACAGGCTTGTCAGAGAGAATCAGAGCTGCACTGAATCCACCTGATCTAATGAGTTTGACCAAATCTGTGCAATTTTCTCTGCATAACATCACAGCACATGAAAGTGAAAGTGACATGAAGGCCGAGTATGGAAACCCATACTCTGCATTTGTCCTCTGCATTTAAATCATCCAGTTTGTGCACTTGAATTAGGAGTAGTGGACACACACACACACACACCGTGACACACACTCCCAGAGCAGTGGGCAGCCATTTTTGCTGTGGTGACTGGGGGTTCGGCTAACCATTAGGCTACGACTGCCCAGATCGAACTAGTGACCTTGGTGTTATTAGCACCACGCTCAAAACAACTGATCTAACCGGCCTGCTGGCACATGCGTCGTATGTTCTCTTACAAAGGCAATTTGGAATGCATGTATTATGTTTGTGATTATGAACTTGTGCAAATGCTAAATTATTTTTTTATCATAATGATTTTTGCTGAGTGTAAACTTTACTGATAACCCTTTCTGAATAACAGCCATTTTTATATAAGCTCACACAGAAAACAAACACTGAAGGCTTGACTGTCACTGTCTACTGCAGCACCAGGCCGATGTTCAGGTGTGCTGTTTGTATCACTGTTTGACAAAATGAGGTTTTGTTTGATTCTAATGAGGAACTGGTGTTGACAGCAGGACAATGGCACAATTCAGTGATGCTAATGAGAACTAGAGGGTTTTTTTTGGCCGCTTTCCTGGAAGCTTTGCAGAAATGGAGTGTAGCTCCACCAGCCCGACCGCAGAACAGCTCAGAACAATGTCAGTTATTTACACATAAACAGCGTACATTCAAACCTTGATTAGACGGGCTAGCGAGAAAATTCAAGAGTCAATTACAGGCCACTTTTTTTCTAACTACTCATTGCAATTTCAAAAGTGGCACAGTTGACACGCATTGCTGTGGCTCACTTCAGCATCAACAGTTTTCACTACTTTCTCATTTCTACACATCAGTTTGTCTGCTCTCGTGGGTTAGTGGAGGAGTGGAACTCTGCCTGCTCTTGCCTTGCTGGACCCATGAGAGATAAAAAGTATCTTGTTGTATTATTTATTAATGACTCCAGATATCATAGTTATACATGCTGTAGGTCTCCCTCCTGCCTTCCCTGAGCCTCAAAGCAATTAAAGTGGTGCAATGAAACTGGGCAGGTCATGCTAGGCTAAACCTGCACATTCATTCATGCTTTAACTCAGCTATCTCAGGCCCCAGAGACCAGGGGCTCTAGTTTAATCTCACCAGGTCAAGAGCTGTAATCCAGCAGTGAGAGCTTATCATTTCTCACATGTCAATCCAGTGATCCTTTACAACAATTAACTGCAGTGATGCAGTTTCCCCCAGTCTATTCAGTAATAAGTGCAGTTTTGTGTAGGACTGCACAATGAGAAACTGTACTGTGCTGTTTGGTCATTTGAATGCAAGTAAATTGCAGGTTTCACTACGATTGTATTTTATCCAATTTACCACACTAAAAATCTGTATTTACATTTTGTTAGGGACATGTCTGAGATAAATAAATCCAAACTCTAAAAGCATGATGTGATGATTTAAAACACAGAAGCAACTCAATAACCATGGCAGAAGTTATCATAATTGAACAATGCTGACACTGGTGTATTTAGCATAATATTTGCTATGTTGGTGTTTTCATTATTGCATACAGGGTCTAAAATTACAGTTGTGCACATAACAAAAAACATCCACAAAGGTTATGTGTTGTATGTGCTGAGGTGATCCAGCAGTGACTATGAAGTGGAATGAAGCATTGGCATGTTTGGCTACACAGATTCAATGTGTGTGTACATTTTAGCTAACATTTCCAAACCAGAGGAACCGCAGGGCACTGCAGTGCTTCACTTTCACCAGGGGAAAATTATGGACAGAATTCGAGAAGAACCTTGAATACACAGTCACACCTCAAATTTATTTACTCATTTTATTTCATCTTAAAAGTCACTAGCATTTTTGCCTGTGGTTACAGGCATTTACCATTTAGTTACCATTTAATTTCAAATTTGTACTTGTTCAGTTTAGATAATGTTATATTATTTATTTTCAGCCATGCTTTAATAATCATACCATCTATTTTGATTGTTTTGTATGGTTGTATTTTTAAGGTGTGGGTGTAACTATCACCGCAAAGAACAGGTCAGATTACTTCTGAATCTAGTCTTTTCTATCGAGTACTTTTCAAGCATTTCTAGTTGGGCCATTAATTCTCACAAAACCATTAAAACACCACGGCACTAATGATTTTAAATGTATTTTAGCAATATATAAAAACATCATAAAGACAACATTGTTCTCTACACTGAACAAAGTGTAATTTGAGCAAAGGGTAAATTTGTTTCGTTAATAAGAATTTAATCATACAGGCTATTTTCATCTACATATTAGTTAAATAATATTTACTATTAATAATATTTATTAAATAATATTTACTAACTCTAAAAATGATCGTGATTTTAATAGTAAAAGACTAAAAATGCTACAGTGAAAAAAGTTAATTGGTTTACAGAAAGTTTCCGTACTATATACGGTGAATAACTGTAATAGATCTTACGGTACATTTAATGTAATTTACAGTTTTTGGAAGTGAAAAATAACAAGTCATTGTATAATTTTTTGGAGGATGTTCTCATGCTCCACAACATTTTTTAAAGACTCTTTACACACACATAAAATATATAATAAAAAATAAATCTTGATTTTGAATTAAGCAACACACATGCTAGAACCTCAAAGATGGCTACCAACTGGTCAGATCTCTTTATATTTCTCCAGTTAAAAATGTCAGGCAACAACATTTTGATTATCATTACCATAACAGGACATTTTCCTGTTTTCTCATTTAAAAAAAAAAAACTTTAAATCAACAATTTTCTGTGAAAAATGTAGTTTATTAATGTCTAATTGTTACGGCTGGTTGAAAGCAAAGGAGAGGTGCAGGATCTAATTGCAGCAGTGAAGGTTTAACAAAAACCTTAGAACAAAAACACTTTTCAACAATAAGGAACAAACAGAACAACCAATTCAATGCAACTGAGAACTGACAAAGAACTTAAAGGGCTTAGATACATAGTGAACTGAAGATCTAATGATACTAACTAACAAGACACAGCTGAACTCAAACACTAATCAATCTATAACCAAGGAGGGAACGCCTGGGGAAACAGACAGCACCTACTCGTCTTGAGGGACTGTTCAGCAGGCAGCCCGAAGCATGGCAAGGCTAGGAAGTAAAATTAGCTCAAATGAAATATTTAGGGAATTATAAAGAGTTGTTTAGATTACGACCGAGCAACTGATTCTTCCAGCGTTCATTTGCTCGAGCCGTAATAAGCTCTTGTAACGGATATAAATATCCAACAATCGTGAAAACCCTGATTAAAGCAGGTAGCTTGATCACAGTTTAAGACATTAAATCATAAAGCACATAATACAAGACACTTTCTTTTAAAATCTACAAGAGATTTTATTTATTCTAATACAAGCTAATCTACCATGAACACACACATGCATACATTCATTCATACGCGTTGCAGTAAGACAGGAAGTGAGAGAGGAAGAGTTTAGGAGAGAGAGAGAGAGAGAGAGAGAGAGAGAGAGAGAGAGAGAGAGAGTTTGACTTTTTAAGGGTCTATTTATTTACAAAAAATTAAAAACAGTTAACTTTTAACATTCACAATAAGAAAGAAAGAAAACAAAAAACAAAAACAAACTCAAATATAAATTTCCAAACATCCATCATTATCAACATCACAAAAACATTGATTTACTCCCCATTTGTTTTTAAAAACTCCAATATCATTGATCAACTTATAGAAAGAAAACTCTATCTTTATACGAGATTTTAATAAACCATTTAAAATAGACACCACATCAGTTGATCCATCACCATTCAAGAGCTTTTTCCGCGACAACCATATGGTTAGTTTTGCCTGCCCAAATAAAAAATTTATTAAAACATGAACAGTCCTTCTGTTTCTGCTATATTTTGGTCCATAACTAAAATAAACCAGCGTAAAAACTTCCCCCAAAGTATTACACCACTCTTCCAATTTGTAAAAAAGAGGCTGAAGCCTTTCACACTTTAGAAACAGGTGAAAAATTGTTTCCTGTCCACCACATAAAGGACAACCCCTCCCTACCAGTGGGTCAAGGTGTGCTCTGTATCTGTTTGTAGCTATTATACCGTGTACAATTCTCCACTGCAGGTCTCCAGACCTTTTCTCCAGGGGGAGTTTGTACAAGGACCTCCAGCTACCTTTAGGGGAGGTATCCAACCCGAACATCTCCTGCCATTTGGATTCTTTGACACTCTCTAGTGTTTTAAAATGCCATGCTTTAACACACAAAGTGTAGACATCTTTCTTTCCAGCATCACGAACCAGCTGAGTTTCTTTAAAAGATATCAAGCTACCTTTCTTTTCTTGCCATGCTCCAGTCTCTACTGTGACACTTAGCTCCGGAAACACACATTTATCCACTTCGTTATTAAAAGATTCCATTGCCAGTCTATAATCCTGTGGTAGTGACTCTAAAGTCTGGTTCAACACTTTCTGTGCCACTCTGATTGATCTTAGTCCCATTTTTAAAGCAAAAACATCCGCAGTAATCCATTTTTTAGTTTCCATTAGATGACCAGTTTTTATAATATTTGCTTTCCACATGGCTTTTCTAAGAGTCTCTGATTTAGAAATGTCCAAATCCAATTCAAAATTGAAAAGTAGTGGTTCTTCTTTCAGCCACAGACTCTGTGATCCATTTCCACTCCGTGAAAATTTAAAAAGTGTCCATGATCTTAAAATTGATCTATAAAAAGAGCTCAGTCCAGAAAGGTTCAGCTTGTTAACATCCATAAGGAAGAGATGAAGATCACGGCCCATATTCCCCGCTCTCCTTAGTAGAGCACAAGCAATTCCAGCCCAACTCACATCCTCCTCATAAAGCAATCTTTGTGTCGTCTGGATTCTGAAGGCCTTTATTCTTGATGCGACATCAATCAGCCCCTGGCCTCCTTCCAGTACAGGCAAATACAACACCACTGCCTTTAACCAATGATGGCCTGACCAAAAAAAATCCACTAGTCGCTGCTGGATATCTCTCACCAGTTCATCAGGAGGCTCGATTATTGTCATTTTGTGCCATAAAGAAGATGCAACCAAATTATTACAAACTAGTACCCTCCCCCTGTAGGATAGCTGGGGTAGCAACCATTTCCATTTAGACAACCGAACACACACTTTCTCCACTAGGCCCTCCCAGTTTTTTCTTTGGTACTCTTCTGTCCCAATAAATACCCCTAAATATTTAAAACCTGCTCTTCCCCACTTTAAACCACCAGGAAGTACTGGACCTTTAAAATCTTTTCCACACCACAGAGCATCACATTTACCCCAGTTAACAACAGATGAAGAGGCTTTACCATAACAGTGTAAAGCCTCCTTTAACATCTGAATGTCATTTTGTTCCCGTATTATAACTGTGACATCATCAGCGTATGCAGAAAGTTTAATTTTGGAGAGTAGGGTGTTAACCTGTAGACCCATTAGCCCTCTCCTCAATTTACACAGCAAAGGTTCAATTACAATACTGTACAATTGACCAGAGAGAGGGCAACCCTGTCTGATACCTCTTTTTACTTTTATAGGGATGCTTAATCCTCCAGCCATTTTTATCATGCATGTTGCCTCAGTATATAAAAGTTTAATTTTTGAAATAAAATGATCCCCAAAACCAAAAGCTTTCAAAGTATCAAACAGAAAAACATGGTCAACCCTGTCAAAAGCCTTTTCTTGATCCAAAGATAACAATCCCAAATTCACATCATTACAATGTGTAAAATCAAAAACATCCCTTATTAGGTGAAGATTATCAGTAATGGATCTATTCTTTATACAATAAGATTGATCCTTATGCACAATTTCTTGTAACACCTTATTCAATCTATTAGCCAAACATTTAGAAATTATTTTATATTCAGTACATAAAATCGCTACTGTTCAGTTTTCCCTCCAGTTTTTTAAAAGTGTCAAATCACCCTTTTTAGGGAGCAACGATAAAACAGCCCGTTGACAACTTGTAGTAAGAATTCCATCAAGAAAGCATTTTTTAAGTGTTTTAAAATAATCTTCACCAATAGTGGTCCAAAAAACTTTATAGAATTCACCCGGCAGTCCATCCAATCCTGGAGTACGACCTGAAGAGAGACTCATAACAGCCGAAGTGACTTCTTCAAAAGTTAGCTCAGCCTCTAAAGAACCCTTGTGTTCTTCAGATAAAACAGGAAGATCCTTAAGTAGCTCATTCCTTGAATGTTCATCTGAGATTTCAGCAGCATACAACTTTGAATAAAAAGCAACGGCCAGTCTACGCATCTCTAGTGGATCTGAGGTGACATGTCCGTTGTCATTCTTCAGCAAGTACATCTGTTTATGTTGACCCTTTTTATGTTCCAAATTAAAAAAATAAGTAGTAGGAGCATCCATGTCCTTTACAGTCAGAAAACGGCTTCTTATGAGAGCTCCTTTAACTCTTTCATTCAAAATTGAACTTAAGGGATTGTGGACTGAGAAAAAAAATCAGCTTAGATTATCAGCATCATTATCAGTCATTTTTTTCTCAATGTCTCCAGCCACTCTAAAGTCTTTTTTAAATGAAAAGAAGAATGAGATGTGTATTTTTGGCAAAAATCTCTTATATGCACTTTCCCAACTTCCCACCATTGTGTAATACTTTCAAAAAAAATCCTTTCTGTTTTCCAGGTCTCCCAAAACAGTTTAAAAGCTTCACAAAAATGCTTATCTTCTAAAAGTTTTATATTGAAATGCCAATAACAACTCTTATGTGTATTTTTTTTCCAACGTGAATGCAACAGTAATGAATTTATGGTCAGAAATAGCATTAGGAATAATATTTGTGTTAACAACTCTGTTTCTCATATTTTGAGATATATAAAAACGATCTAAACGAGCAGCAGAAATATTTTCATTACAAACTTTCACCCATGTATATTGCTTTATCAAGGGGTTATGTTCTCTCCACACATCTGAGAACTTTATATTTTTTATAATACCTTCTAAATAGGCAGCTGACATTGCATTAGGCTCTTCCCCATTTCTATCTAATGTGAAATTAATAGTACAATTCCAGTCTCCTCCAAAAACAATAAAAACATCATCGTTTTGTTCTTTTATTATTTTTTCTAAATTGGCAAAAAATTTTAATCGTTCCGCTCCGATATTAGGAGCATAGACATTCACAAACAAAAAAATAAAACTACTAATTTCAGCCTTCACTATTAAACACCTCCCAGGCACCATTTCAGTTTTAGATAAAATTTTAGATTTAATATTGGGGGAAAAAAGAACAGCTACGCCAGCACTTAAATTAGTCCCATGACTCAAAACATACTCTCCTTTCCACCATAAACCCCAATCAACTTCATTATCGTAAGTACTATGGGTCTCTTGTAGGAAAGTAACACTCAACTCCTTCAAATTTATCATTTCTGATAAAATCCCATTTTTCCTCCCATCTCTCATCCCATTAATATTAAGAGATCCCACCCGCAAGATTTCCATGAGAAGAAAGAGTGGAGGGAAACAGAAAAGAAAAAAGACAATATTTAAAAAAATCATAAAAGTTTAGTATTTCCCCTTATTCTTCCACTTCTCTTATTTTGACTAATAGCAGTTATTTGTTTTTTCAGACGAAATCTTTTTTGTTGTGAGAGTTCTTCATAACTACTCACTTTTCTTGCCTTCATCACGGATTTAATAAACTTTTCAGTGTCAGGGAAATAATTACCAACATCAACCCCTGCTTTTCCTTTGGTCTTATCTAGGAAAGCATTGATCTCTTCAACAGTGTACAGATCTTCACCAGTCTCTTCTAGTCTATCTGAATTCTGCTCATCTCCCATAGCATCTTCAGTAAATTGAGACAAAACTTCCATCACATCAACAATGTTCTCCTCAGAGCCTCCAGCCTGAACTCCATCAAGCACCTCCTGTATAACTCCCTTTTTTCCATCATTCATCTCCACTATATCATCATCCTCCTCATCCTCCTCATCGTCATCATCATCCTCATCATCATCAGCAGCAACAACAGACTGCAAGATACCCCTATCAGTAACATCAACAACATTCCCACATCCAGTATTGACATTATTTCCACTCACCTCCTCTTTTCTTTTCACCTCTTCTGTGACTCCTTCACCTTGCTCCAAACTCCTCTGTTCTGACTCATCATTTCTCTGAAGTCCAACCTTATTAGCTGTAGATGTGGATGGCCGTTGATCGTCTCTATTGGGGCACGCAAAACTTTTATGGCCTAAAATACCGCACTCAAAGCACTTCAAACTCTCCGTGCTCGCATAAACCATGTACGAGTTTTCTCCGTGAGTCACACTGAAAGAAACTTCTAAAGTACTCGTAGGTGAAGTAAGAAACATATAGACCTGACGTCTAAAAGAGAGTACATGTTTAAGCGCTGCATTTTTGCACCCGAGGGGAATCATTTTTACAGGGCTCGCAATCTTCCCAAACCTTAACAACTCTTTTGTAATTGCATCATTTGATACAAACGGAGGTACGTTCGAGATTGTAATTTTGTTGACGGAGCGGATAAAGGGCTCACAGCAACAAACGCTTCTTTCACCCACAACTAGGGTGACCAGACGTCCCGTTTTTCCCGGGACAGTCCCGTATTTCAGGTCTATTTTTAGTGTCCCGACTTATTAAGAAAAAAATAATGTTTTGTCCCGTATTTCATCTTTCAACTGGGTGATGGAGTTCTGTCACACAAGAACAGCCTAATCAATTCGTCATAGAACAAAGTTACCATTCAATCACAATTCGTTATCGATTAGTGAAGACGGAATCACGCTGAATAACACAGACCAGAAGCCTCTCTCTCACGCACTCTCTCTCTCTTTCGCGCGATCAGTTCTCCTCGCGCCTGAATGGTCAAATGCACACATAGTTTTTCAAAATGTCCATCGTGTGGAGTATCTCACGTAAATACAGTCGGTTAAGTGGACGTAAACAGGTGGGTAAAAACAGGAAATGTGTCAGTAGCCTATATTACATCCATGGATTCGGTCTTAAAGGGACAGTAGCCTAATTAAATATTTGTCAGTATATTCAAATGTGAAAAAACAAGTTTAATCTCTGTCGTATTTGTTGTATTGTTTGTAACTTGTTTGTAAATTTCTTTTTATATAACAATATATAACAAATATTTATATCTACACTGCCCTCCAAAAGTTTGGAAACGCCCTAGAAAAGTGGGGTTTTGGACAATATTGGCATGAATCCTTTTTAATTTGTGATAATTTTGCACTGGTAAGGGACAACACAAATTATAAAAACACATTTTATTACATAAACAGTTTATACATAGAAAAAAACTTAAATTTTTGATTCATCAAAATATCCAACATTAGCAGCTATCTGACCTAAACTGGGTTCTAATTATTTCATTGTATTCTAAACTTAATTGGCAATCAATTGTTGAAGCTATTAAGGTGTGCTGACCCAAAAATCTTTTACAAACCTGGGCCAAGTTTAAACCAGTAACCAGGCATCACAGCTGGCAAAGGGGCATGTCTGACTTTGACATGTATATACTGCCATGATTATGTAATGAAATGAAATGAACACATGAAAATTATTATTGCTGGATAATGTCAAGTTACTGTAATGTATTTGCACCAAAAATTATAAGGATTTATGCTGATATCGTCCAAAACCAGACTTTTCCAGGGGTGTTTTCAAACTCTTGGAGGGCAGTGTATATATATATATATATATATATATAGTGAAATAAAATTTCTTATATCATGGTCATATTGCGCACTCGTCCCGTATTCCACCATGAGAAATCTGGTCACCCTACCCACAACCCACTCACCGTCAACTGATTTATCAGTGATTCAGTTTTCAAAAACACCACAATCGCTTTATTCATACGTGATGCCGACGCTATATTATCAAAACCGATCTGCTCCCCGATAACCAGAAGCAGATCTTCTACCGTCACTCCCGGCTCTGGCACGCACCTGCAACCATGCCGGAGTGTCAGTGTTGACCCGGGAACAGACGCCATACCGGCGTCTAAACGCACGCGGCTCGAAGACCGCAACTTCCCTTTCCTTGTCCTCTACCTAAGAGATAGGAAATAAATACCGAAGGGAAAAACAATAAATAAAGAAAAAGAAAAAGTAAAGCATGAAACAGAAAATCGCACTCGCTCTCAACAAACACTCGAACTCCTTCACACACTCCCAGCATGCACCGGAAACAGACACAGTAGAACCCAATCACGTTTGAGCTTGCTGAAAAATTAAAGGGAAGTCTCTTTGTCGCTGGAGTTGAAGCGGCAAAAGTCCTTGGTTGAACTTTGCGGCGAAACTTAGAACACAAGACTTTCAGCGGTAAAGGAGAATTAAGTAAAAGAAAAGAAAAGTGAGTGAAGGTTGGATGGATGGCTTGAATGAGCGGCTGGTCTGTTCTTCTTGTTACTCCATTGTTCTTGGTACTTGTATTGACCTCTCTTACCAGAACTAACCAACTCCAGTTCGTTTACTAACCAACTCCCCATTCACAATCTTGCAATATGATCATTTAAACTTAGTTGTTTGTCACACCTCTGAGGAGTCCTGGCCAATCACACATTGTCCTGTTTCAAGAGGGCCTTCCTCTGCCCCCAATAAAAGTTACATCCTGTTTCTGCTTCAGCAGAGAGTGCCATTTTAACATAATTTCTATTAAATGGGATACAATACATTTTAAACAGATTTCATTCAAGTCAGGATATAGGAAAGGGGGAAAGAATCAAATTAAGTCCAAATAAGGCATACTTTCAGTCATTCAGTCAAGAGTTAATATTCACTGTCATTACTATGAGCGCTGGTGTTTTCAATTCATCCTTGAAGTCGGAGGGCGCTCTGTGCATTTTTAGTTCACAAATTCATCTAAAAGAAGAGGCTATTCCATGAATGGAGTTTCCAATTCATACTGCAGCAGGAGGGCGCTAAAGAAACAAAAACTCATCTAAAATTCATCTATAGAAGAAAAGAAAACCGGAACTAACTGCATGTCTTCTAGAGCTCGCTAACCATGACTTTTACATCCAGATAAACACTTTTCAAGATAATAAATACACGATTGAGACGATGTATGCATGTATTGCCTCTGAATTTGCGTCTGAATAGCGCTGGCTCTGTTGGCGTGGCCGCATTAGCGGATAATGAGCTGAATCACAGACTTCTGACATGGCTCTCTTTTCATACAGATTACATAAACACAGAAGGTTTGTTTTCGCTTTGACTTACATGATTTAAAACCTGACATCTTAACGTTTTTTTAGACATAAGTGTAATTTTTCTGTGATTAGTATTCACTAAGTTACAGTTAATTTTCTGAGAACTATCAGATTGGACTTCGTTCAGAGGGAGAGGAGAAATCACGCATCATGTTAGTTTTCTTTATTTTACAAAAAGCACAACATTTTGTTTTTACTCTGAGTGTATACAAATAAAAGAAGATATTCTATAGTTTCAATTGATATATTACTTATGTCTCTATGACAAAAAAATGACAGAGTATTTTAAGTCTGTTTTGCTGCAATGTGAAAAAAAACCTGCAAAACGCGCCGGAGCGTTCTCAGACCTCAGAGTGTTAACACATTTACATGAATTGTGAGTGTTCTAAAGCCTAACTGTTTACAGGTAGTACTTGTGGACACATAATGCAAAATATATGTAGTTAAAAGATGTTTGATAAATCCGTTAAAATTGTTGGAACAATTTTGAAGCAGATTTATTTGTTCAACAGTCTCTTTGGCTTTCCTGTGAAGTAAGGAAACAAAAGGGTCTGGATTGTCTCTCTGTCTTCTTGGGTGACCCTTTGGTATGTTGCTTCTTCTACTATCAGGAAGCATGTGTCGTAAAAGTAATCAGCCTGGCTTTATCTGCAGACGGGCCGGAGCCGGAACCTCAATTCTGAATTAGAATTATGTTTTGAAAGAATCATCTGAATGATTCATTTGTCTGGTTCGCCCACAGTTCCTACAAAATATCACACCAGAAAACTCAAATCACATGGTGGTATACCAGGGTGGCCTATAAGGCCACTCGCCTGAAACTTAACATGCTGGGTGCACAACCAACCATGTAATTAAGTAACTGTGAGTGCCAACAAAACAGTCCACCCAATACAATCCAGTGAGCAGTGTACTTGGTAAAAGAACCTTTGTACTCTTTAAAGCAAGAGGGGTACAATGTATGCCATCACACGCTAAAGAAGGCCCCATGGGCCTATAACCTCAGCAGACATGTGGCATCAGCTCGTGGCAGTGTTATCAAGCTCCAGGCAGGACAAATAACCGACCAATTCCCTTTACTCTCCTTAGTAAAGAAGTGTAAATGGTACATGCCAACATGTTCCCAAATGAGGCCCAGAGGGCCTACTTGTCAAACACAGCGCCAGCTAGCGGCCACTAAAGTTCTAGGAGCAAAATAGATCCAAGTTAAAAACAAGGTAACTACTTAGCTCAACTAGAGCTAAAGGAAACCATGCTCAAGGAAGTAAATGCATAGAAACCGAACAACAGAATGGTTCAACACAAGAACTCACCCTGAGAGGCAAGCCACTCAGAAACCGTACTCAGTAAAAGCACCTTTTACTCTTAAAACGAGAGGAGTACACAGCCGAGCTCAAGCATGATACACAGGAGGCCTAAAAAAGACCTACGACTCGTAAACACATGACGTCAGCTAGTGGCAATCACGACCCATCCATAGAAAACAACACAAAACTGTTCCAACATGTAAACTGAAAAGAGGCCCAGGTGAGGCCTTCGACTCCACAAGCACATGGCATCAGCCAGTGGTAGTTTCATGACCGAACCAGCCAGCAGGCCAAGTACTCGGTAAAACCACCTTAACTGTTAAACAAGAGGAGTACACACTCCGCCACAGTACTCTACGAGAGGCCTGACAGAGGTGGGCGTGGCCGATGGTGGTACGAGTCAGCAGTTATGACTCAACCATGGAGATGAGTCAAATAGAAACCAACCCAACTGTGCCAACATGAAAAACTGAAAAAGGAGGCCTGGCAGGGCCTACTACTTTTAGCAACATGTGGCACCAGCCAGTGGTCATAAATATGCTAACATGTCTAAGGGAGGCCTACAAGGCCTACAACCTCAAACTAACATGAGCATAAGCCTGAGGCAGTGCTAAGATACGTGAGCAAACTTGTGATCGTATACCAACAGCACCCGAGATACAAGCTGTACTTAGGAGGCTACTAATAAAGAGCCAACAATCTTAACAGTATATGTAAAACAGCTGCTGTGGTCATGATCGACTGGGAGCTAACAGAGATCATCTCTAGTTCTAACCAGAATCTCTACACTCAACCTGAGTATGCAGTCCAACAGGTGATGCACTCAGTGAAACACAAACCCTAACCGGGGAGTACAACAAAACACCACGTTCATAGATAGAGGCTAATTACAACCTGCTATCACAGAAACAGGTGCTAACCTGTGGCAGCACTAGAGTAAGCTCACATATATACATATTAAGTATGTAGGGCTAAGGCTTAGAACCCAAAGCAAAAATAAATGCTTTGTAATACATGCCATCCAAACAGGATAAATGCTTTCATGAAACAGATCTGTAGATCTGTGCTGAATCCTTGAGAACGGAGGCCAAACCACTGGCACCGTATGCTCAAACTTAAATATAATTCAAGGGGCTCACGGGAAGACATTGTAAGGCATGACAAAGATCTAGAAAGTGGGGCCTAGCAACACTGCATAACTTATCTCCTCAAAGATAAGGGCCTACCACCTGGGAAAAACAACACCAGGAAGGCTAATAACAGTCTATAACCTTAGCTGTTAACCTCAGCCATAGCACCTACATAATAATGAAGGGGAAATGGGCATACGGCCTAACAACTCCCTCAGGAGGAGGCCAAAACTAGGAACCATGCAACCCTACAAGGGATAGTAATAATAAGGGTGATGTAATAGACAAACACCTAACCTAGCTCTAGCCTAGCCGCTAGCTATGGCCTACTGGGCCAAGCAAAGCCTGGGCTTCACTTTAAATCCTTTAAGATATGAGGGGAAAATGAAGCACTTCAAGCTAATAGTGCCAGGTGGCCGATTAAAGCCGACCTGCACACAAATAACTGAAGTGACGAGTGCTAACTCAAACCAAACTAAAGTATTAGCTGAGAAGCTACTCTAACGTAGGAGGCTACAAAATATGTTTGAACAAAATGTTTTGAAAACTAGACAACCTAATGATTCAGTTATTTTGCCCAAAAGAACCCCTTCTAACTTTACTGACTACATTCTCAGGAAAGCTATACAGGAAAAACAAGGTCTACATTTTTATAAACATAAAACGAACGATGAACGAAGAATGAAGATTTTTCCTCCTTATTTTCATGCATGAAGAAGGATGAAATCAGTCTAAAAGCACTTTCACTATCAAGCCAGAAGGCGGCCTTAGAAAAATATTATCAAAGGCCCAGCCGTCAGCCTAACTGTTAAAGATGCACCTGAGCATGTAAAATGAAACCATAAACTACATGCTCAGAAAAAACTATACAGGAAAACAATGTCTTATTTTAAAAACAGAAAATAGACCCATCTCATATTCCTGCTGCTAAAAAAACGAAGATCCCTAATACTCCCTATTTTTACATGAAAAAGGATAGAATCTAGGGTTCTTTTAGGCCTAAAAGATCCTCTGACTATCAAAGGGTAGATATAAATCGCCCTTTAAATAGCTTGGGGATTGATTACAGACCCAACGGTGTTACAGTCGATCACCCATCTCACTCTCACTTCTTCCTCCTCCCGTCTGTCTGGCTCAGATCCAAATCTGAATGGCTAGGGGTTTTTCCATGCCCTCCCGATCTCAAACGCGGAGATCAGGAGAGAATGGAAAGTCTATGGGAGCTGCAACATTCATGGACAGAAAGGAATCATTCGTCGAGCCATCCGTGTGCTGCCCCTTTCTTAACGCGCTCTCACGGTATCTGCAGCCCGCCGAAAAACGCGCCCCAAAAATACCAGCAGCTCCACATACCCAGCAGCCAGAGGAGCATTCGCTATTGGACGCGATTACATCAAACACGGACGTTACTGTCATCCAGCCACTCATCCTTGTCAGCCCCGGGGAAGCTGAGAGAATACAACTCTCTTAAACTTCCCAACGAGCTCACCTGTGAGCCCTATGATTGCAGCCACCATATTGCCTCAGCCCATACAGGGCTAGAATCACCAGGTACAGACGCGGACACCTCTTCCCTCGAGAAGAGTGCCAAAAGAGAACAGAGCATCCCGATAGGGAGACGCTCACAGTGAACAATACACAAACACACAGACAGCGCCCTCAAGCACCGTCTATGCGCGCTCCTCTCCAGACAGAAAAGATGCCAGAAATGTGTAAATCAAGTGTCAAAAACCTGGACATTCTCCTGAACGTTTGTAAGCCATATATAGAGTAATTCCTTACTGGTGTTGAAAACAATGGCATAGACAGAACAGTCCCAAAAGACGAGAAGATGCTGACTGTTTCCCCAGGCGCTCCCTTCATACTTCCGGGTCCACGCTATGATGATGTCATAGGCTGTCGCCGGCCAATAGGATTGGAGTGGTGTGATTCTTTGGCATTCGGACACCTGTCACGAGTAACGGTTCCCCATAGCAGTAAACGCAGAGTTGAGTTCCCTTTCGAAAGGGAACTTCTGTTTCTGTACTGGCCTCATTGAGTCTATATTCAATTATCCAGCAAGTTAAACCCCATCACACAATAACTCCCGGAACCACGAAGTGATGTTGAGATTGTTTACTGAATGAATGGTGTGAAACTGGAAATACAAATACATAAACCAATAAATTGGCATCAGATTACATGTGAACACAATTGACAAGCAAAAAGTCATCAAAAAATGTTAAACAATGTCACATGAAGACTTGCCGCAATATACTGTTCTAATCAACATCAAACATCAATTTTCAATATACAAAATACAAGAAATAACAAAACCAGAAAAACTTACAGAGAATGCCCCATCAACAACTCCAAACAAAAGATGTCCTTAGATTAAGATGTCCACAACATGTGAACCTCTTAGTGTCTCTAAAGCCGAGTTCAGACTGCACGATTTTCAAAGTAGTCGGGTCATTGTTCTTTTCACACTGCATGACTATCTTGGCCAGAATTCAGTCGCTGCTGTGTTCACACTGCACGATGGATCGGCGACAGAAGGTTTCACACTGCGTGACTTTACAATAGGAAGAATCGCCGACAACTCTGTCTGGCACGCAAACTACGTTTCACAACCAAACACACGCGAGATGTGACAAGGAAACAACGTGATATCATGTGTTCAAGACCGGAGTTCTCATGTGAGACTGGCCCTGCGTTTCAATCAGCTCCCTTGCTCCCTAGGAAGTGAATCAGTATATGAAAGTGAATGTGGCTGATACCCTCATCAGTGCCCTGACTACTGAACTAGGGAGCTGATTGAGACACACGGTGGGATTATTATTAAAAATAGTAGTCCGCAAGAAGCTTGAAATATGAATTGCCTGTGCGCTGATTTGCAGCGAAAACAACATAAATAAAAGAAGAATATGGAGAAGGAAATGTTTGGGGAGACTGTGGATTGTGTGTTCTGCAAAGACTGTTGGAACTAAATAAATAACTTTTCAATGTGCTGCTATTTCAAATTAATTCACATTTATTTGTATAGTGCTTGTCAATACATATCGTTTCAAAGCAGCTTTACAGGAAATACATGCGTATACATTTCAATTTATTCAGAATTTTAATAAAAGCCTTGTTTTTCATGCTGCTGAGATGATTGATGAGGACTGAATAATATGCTGCAAAGTGTTGGTTATGACACCCCATATTAATACAGAATATTTGAGCTCTTTAAATTTGGTCAAATCTGATCTGCTATCAATGTTTGCTGTCCATCATCTGGAAGAAAATTGTTTTGAAAGTGATTCCAGCAATATTGTTTTTCTTTGCCACTGTCGTTGTGGTGTGGACTCTACTATTCTCTTAAATTATGAACAATTTTTAAAACTAATCTGGTAAATGGATGTTGCATGTTGTATTGTTAAATGCACATTATACTGTGCATTCTGTTTTTGCCTAGTAATGTAAGCCTATATTTTTTAACTTATATCCATGATTGTGCATGTGCAGAATATATACAAGAATATATATGTTCTTTCAGGTTCGCCATATCATTTTGAAAATATGTCAGGTTTCAATAAAATAATAAAAAAAAAGATTTGGTTGTAAATGGCAGCAGGTGTTGTGGTTATGAGAAAATCAATCAAAATCAAATAATAAAAAATAATGGTCTCAGTTTAATTCAAAACAATTAGATATTTTATCCTTTACTTCTTTGTTAGCTAGGCGCTGTATTCTGCTCCAATGGAAATATAATATTCCTCCAACAACCTTCCAATGGCTAGTGGATACCATGTTTTTTTGAAACTGGAAAAAGTGAGATGTTCTGAGCAAAGTAATTTTTTTAATAAAGGGCTTAATGTGTATATACTAGTGGTGGGCCGTTATCGGCATTAACGTGCCGCGTTAACGTGAGACTCTTATCGGGCAATAAAAAAAAATAACGCCCTTAATCTATTCTCAAAGTTGGGTTGGGAGCTGGGTCTATACTACGCAAGCTATGATGACTTTCACCTTGATATTTTAGCGCGGATGTAACCGAATTGACCCTTCGCAAAGATCCGCCCCCCTTAGTTACTGTTGCTTTGTCCGACAAGCCGTGCCGCTGTCACGCCACACACAGTGATAAATGCATCACTGAGCAAAGAGGACACTGACAACACGTCGACAGACAAGACAGAGCAGGTTACTTATGATAAACAACGTCCCAGCTTTAAAACTGTGTCATTTTTAAGAAATTCAAACAATAAAAACCGTTTTGTTGCTCTTTAATGTGTCGTGACCAGGGCTTGACATTAACACCCGCCAAATGCGGGTAGATTTCAGCTGGCGGGTAAAACAGCCACTCCCACTAGCCACTTTGGCAGGTTGAATATAATTTCAGTTTAAAGCCAAAGGATTGTCGAAGATCGTCGTAGCACAAAATTACAATCCAATCACACAATTCGTTATTTACATGCAGTTAGTGAAGGAAGCGCTCTCTCTCTCTCTGTCGCGAGCGCGATCAGTTCTCCTTGCGCCTGAATAGTCAAATACACGTGCACACAGATGTCTAAATGTCCATGGTGTGGAGTATCTCGCGTGAATACAGTCGGTTATGGCTTAAGTGGACGCAAACAAGTGAGTAATAACTGAATATGCGTCAGTTACATCCATGCATTCAGCTGCCCAATTAAATAGGTCATTAATGTTAATCAAACAACAAAAGATGTTAAATGAATGTAGGCTATTTCTTAAACCTACTGTATCTGAAAAAAAAAGATTATTTTTAATATACTATTGTTTTTTTTTAATTTGCTTCTTTGTTCTTTTATATAGACTAACACAAATAACTTATCTCATATTAGCCCATACTCATATTGTCCACCTCTTGCCCACCTGTACATACCAGCTGATATACAATGTAGTCTTGATTTGGGTGGTCAATCTGCATTTAAAAGTTTGAAAGGGTTTTAAATCTTCTAAATTAATTAAAATTACTCAAAATAAAGTAATTTAAGCATAACAAAGTCAACTTTAATCATATAAAATGTAATTTACCAACATCAAAATTGTGGCCAGTGAAAATGCCGAGTGGCTAGTAACTTTGGAAAACCACTAGCCACAGTGGCTGATGAGCAAAAAAGTTAATGTCAAACCCTGGTCATGACAGATTGCTTTAGCCCCTCAGTTCAAGAGGCTCGTAAACCGATCATCTTTTACTACGAGTCCACAGCATCAAATAAACATGAATGAACATGTGAATCAATGTCATTTTAAACGCGGAAAGATGTCAATATACACAATTTTTCAAGTTTAACTCCACCAAGGTTAATTTTCTAACTCCTGACTGCTTTGTCGTACAAAATAGCGTATTACTAGTCATAATTTGGGTAGCACACATATTCTGAATGTCTTCGGCAGAATTCAAATGAGCCATTTTAATCTATTCTAATCTATAAAATTACAGTGAGATTAATCTAGATTAAAAAAAATGTATCTATGCCCACCACTAGTGTGTATATATATATATATATATATATATATATATATATATATATATATATATATATAATTGTATGAAGTATATATTGTATTTATTTATTTATCTATATTTTCTCTGTTCAAATTTTTTGTTTAGGTTGTAATTTTTGTTAATTACTCTAATAAAACATTTGAACATAAAATCAAATAAAAATGTTAATTTAAAAATATATATTATTTCAGAGTTTCATGTAACTGTGCATGACCATTAATAATCAATGTTAAAAAATGTGAAAATGTATTAGCTTTCCCAATGGTATTGACATCTGATTGTCAGACATTTGTTACTACAACGCAGCCCTGAAGTATCAGCAGAGGTCGAGTCAACTAAATCATCCACTGTGAAGGCCTCATCAACCAGTGGCACAGTTCCTCAACAAACCGTGCATACCGGCGTGATGAATACTATATTCAACTAGATGGAACTGCAATAAATACTTTGACTGTTGCGATCCCAATCAGATTTATGAAAGCTGCCTGAATCATAATCAAGCACTGTTCGCTGTTGGCCAGAGGAGAACTGGCCCCCCGACTGAGCCTGGTTTATCCCAAGGTTTTTCTCCATTTTAACACCTGATGTCAGCTGTTGGAGTTTGGGTTCCTTGCCGCTGTCGCCCTGGGCTTGCTTAGTTGGGGACACTTGATATTCAAAAATGTTTTTGATCTGCCAACATTGAAACCATTGAATGCAAACTGAACTGAGCTGGACGATGACATCAATGTTTTCTCCAGTGCTAATACAGATAAATTACCTAAATTAATATCTATTGATTCTTACATCGCAATGAATCAATACTGAATTTACTTAAGATGGATACTGACACCATACTGACAGAGCTGCTGTGCAGCCAAAATTATTTGCCAGTTATCAGTGTTAAACTGCTTTGACACAATCTGCATTGTAAAAAGGGTTAGTAGACTTGGTCTCCTCTGAGATTAAGGGCTGCATCTTGGTTGTGTCTAGATGCAGGTCCACCATCTGATCTGAATATGGACCAGATCCAGCCGATGATAACCTCTGGATAAGGAGGAGACAGACAGACTAATATTAGCGTAGATGCCATTTAGTATATTTATCTTATTTTTTTTTTTTTTTTTTTTTTTTTTTTTTTATTAAACATGAAATGCGTTTACAGAATCAAAATACAAATTTTTCTAATAAAGATGCTACATTTAATTGTAACCTTATTCAGTTTAGTTATCAAGTCAACAACACTTGCACCATCACCTCAACTGCCACATTTTCAATGTGAAAAATTAAAGCAAACATGATAAACCATATCCTACAGAGGTTGCAGCATGTATAAGATAATAAACCTAATACAATAAAATACCATTCTGAAAAAACACCAGCAAATAAAGAAAACATTCTTCATCAGTTTGATAATAAATAAATAAATAAATAAATGTGTTCTCATAAAAAAGAATTTCAACTAAGATACTGTTACATTGTAAAATCCAACAGCTGTTCTAACATTTTTTATTTAACTTTGCTTAAAGCTGCAGTCCGTAACTTTTTTGGTTAAAAATTATCCAAAATCAATTTTTGAGCAAGTACATAACCAGCCAGTGTTCAGAACTATCTCCTTATCTTAGCTCAATGGTAAGCCTGCAATAAGTGAAGTTCCTAAACGTAATTTAGGGAGGAGCGAGCCCATCTAATCTTCCAATCAACAGCCAGAGTATATAAGCAGCTGCTTACCTCTCTTCAGTCTCAGCTGTTTCAGCATCCCTCCACCTCCCCAAACTCCACCTTCATCTCAGGTACCTTGCCCTATGTAATCACATCCTATATTTATTCACTGGGGGGTGTATCAGAGCTCGAGTTGAAGATGCTTCATCGAGCCCCTCCTCAGTGGACAGCAAGCCAAATTAGCTAACCTAATACCCTAAAGATTATATGGGCAAACGAACTCGTTAATGTTATATAATAAGAGCGACCTGGTGGATTTCCGCGGGAAATTCAAGCATGCAGCAGTTCGTCTGTGCGTCATTACGTCACATCCATAAACAGAAAGGAAGGAGTCCAGGCTAGTCGGTTTTGTCACGTGAGGATGCTGCTGGTAGCGGATCATTTATAGCCTGTTCTCACAGCATCTGAAATAATTAAACTTATCATTTTGATGGCGGATTCCAGAAATCCAGAAAGATCCAAATGACAATCACCAGTGACAACTGGAGATTCTCTCGTAGTCAAAAAGCAAAATACTTTGGACTATGGAGTGACTACAGAAACTGAAATCTACAGGTAGCACTAATATACACTAAATACACATAGTCACTTAATGCTGATGTTGAAACAAAGTATAACAGTAATAATAATTTGCACGGTTTGGCATGATCCAAGCTAAGCGATCGTTAGATTTAATCATCATTGGTAGCACGATTTATTGTAGGCCTAATGCTTTTTTCCTCAGTTGGTCAGAACAAAAGTGGCAGAAATGTTCAGATGATATTTTCCAGTAAAAGTTCTTATATTGGCCATTTTTTCAAGACGTAGAATCTGTGATTCTGAAGTACAGTATCCACACCGGTGCTGAGACTGACAGCAAGCATTAGATTCATCCGCGCTGACGAGCTGTGCCGAGGCACAACAAACGTACAGATAACTATTCCGCATATGACTGCAATTGCAGGTTTCAAACAGAGATGGCGACAAAGAGGACAAATGGCAGACTGCAGCTTTAATGTCTTAACCTCTTAATTGTAAAAATCTAGTATCTGTACTATTATGTACTTTTTTTATTTAGAAAAGTTAAGATTAATTGATTGTTTTGAGTACCATTTTTGTCAAGCAAAAATAAAAAGAGAAAAAAAAAGGGTGTGTGTTTGGGGGGTGGGGGTGGGTTGAGGCGGGGCAATTTTTAATTGGCTTTTCACTCTCGTCCTCCACTTCTGCAGTTATTTTTCTCTGTTTGCATCCACTGATTTCCTAAATTAAATTTTTTTTTGGTCCTATTGATTTTTAATGCAGCGATGTCATAAACTCATTAGGATGCTGAGTCACACTCTAGAAGTATCAGACATGATGGCGTATCACGACCCAGTTGACTCACCTCCGGCATGATGCTATTCTCCTGCTACTGGCACTGGTGTCTTCAAAGCCACAGGTTCTTCTGAGTGTTTGTAAGAGAGCGATCTCAGCACACAAGCATCAGGAACAGACGGATGGACTGTCATAAATAAATCATGAGTGTTCCTCCCGGAAAAGCCAGAATTATCCTGCATTAAGCACAGCGTGGCCATCGTCAAGGTTCATTACACAACTATGCATACTAAAGCACAAACACAGACTTTCTCTGACTGAGGTTATCCCTTTACTTTTTTCATATAAAGGTAAAGACTATGGAAGAGAATCTCCTCAGAAATGTCTTTTCTGTATTATACATGACTGTAAACCTGCAGGGCCCTATTTTAACTATCTAAGCTCATGGTCTAAAACAGGGTGCAGGTGCACTTAGGGCATGTCTGAATCCACGTTTGCTAGTTTAAGAGCGGGAAAAACAGTCAGCGCACCCGGCACATGGTCTTGAAGGGTTCTATTCTCTTAATGAGTCATGGGTGTGTTTTGGGTGTAATATGCAATAAACCAATCAGAGTCTCATCTCCCATTCCCTTTAAAAGCCAGTTTTGCTCACGCCATGGTGGATTCACTATTTACATGGTGGCAGTACATATGCAAGCAGAACTAAAGGCTTCAAAATTAAAATAATAATAATAATAATAAACCCTGTAATGTAAGGTTCTCTTTCCTAATATACAACTAACATTAATGAAACTTTATCATTCAAAAAGAGATTTTGGTGGATGAGAAACCCACCATATCTTTACAGATACTACTGTTATTTTGTATGTAGATAGTGTTAAACATGAGGTATAATTCGTTTGGGGTATATCAAACAGATAATGTTTGGTCTTATTTATCTATTACTTGTTCCAGAGCTAATAGATTTGGCTTAAGGGCTATATTCAGTTTCATAACTTTATATTTACATTGAAATTAAATCCTGTACTAATTATTACAGGATACTAAAACTTTGCTTTTGTACGTTTGACTAAACTGTTTGCTTGTTTATTTCCTATTTTACTTCTTATACTGTTATAATGGCTATTGCTGTTAATTTACATATTATTGTTCAATAAATAATATTTTGTATAAATAATATGCCCTATTTTTTGGTATTGGGGAAGAGTCTGTTAGTGATTTCGATTTCAGGGAAAGTTACATTAATACACCATTAGATGGCAGCAAAGACTGTGAGTCAGTCAGTCAGTCCCAAAGACTTTTATATTAAAATGCACTGAAACAAGGAAAAAAGACATTGTTTTTACTTTAAAGTGTCATGAAACCCCAAAGCACTTTTTTTGAGATGTAAACAGATATGTATAGGCTGCACATCATTGAAAACACTAAAGGTACTCATTAATGTTATTCATAAGTGAAAAATAGTTATTTCTGAATTTTTAAGAGCGATTTCTGTCTTCCGGTTTGAAAAGCTGAATCAGAGCAACGTCACAAAATCTGACGAAATAGTGTACTTTCAGCCCAAGTATGGGCATGGTCGAACATGCTGACGTAGATCGTTTTGAGCGATTCTAGACATATATTCATGACATAAAGCTCATTTAATCCAATCACTGTGCTGTAGTATGCATAAGATTATAATTACTGTAATATGCATGAGGAAGTATCACTTCTCTCGCCTCGGTCTCTTGTCATTCAGAGACATATCGTTGGTGCTCGTTTCTTCAGTGCTACAACACAATGTGTTTTCCTGTTACGCGACCAGAGCAGAAGTTTGGGTGCATGTGGATTGTTTTGTTGTGATCTACTAGCACAAATGGAAAATATGTTTGCATGAGATCGCATTATTATTAAAATTAAAATGACACAAAAGTGCGTCTCATTCACCTCTGCGTTCAAACACGCGAGCCGTATGTAGGCTGTTTCCTTCATTACAGCAACACATGTGTTGTTTGTATTTTGCTCATGATGCGGTCAGAACTGGAGTTTGAATACGAACATGAAAAATACGATTATATATATACATACATACATACATACTTTTTGTGTGTGTGCATGTGTGTGTTGATAGCTGTGCTCTTGCAGCCTGTCTCGGAGCTGTAAATAGATAACTTGGTTGTGCTCTCACAGATCCCCTGCACAGGAGATGCAATCTACTGCCCTGCCACTCAAACCTGACACCACCCCCCCCCCCCCCCCCCACACACACACACACACACACACAGACACACACACACACATACATAAACACATACACACACACACCATCTCCTGGTCTCTCTCCTCTATAGGAATATTAAACATTTTCTCTGTCCTTTGGCAGCTTTCTATAACGATTAAGTCAGTGTGGTTTGTCTAGAGTGTCACTGTCCCACATCTTCCATCTGTCTCTCTCTCTCTAAGTAAAGACTCTCATTTCCTTACTGAAACAAAATCCAGCCATTTTTTCATTTAAAGAGAGGCGGGAGGCTTTCCTGTCATAATATCAATAGCATTGAGAAAGCAAAAATGAAGATTCATTGGTCATCACGGTATTACAATGTAAATAACACAATTCTGCCAATAGTCATGAAAATATGCTAAATTTTACATGTTGCTTGATATGTTCATCACATTTGTAGTACCAATTTTTGGCATGACCATATGCCAGAAAATACAATTGATAAAATGAGGAGAAATTCATTTTTTTTGCATGTCAGATAACAGTAAGTGTGAGACTAAGAAGGAAAAAAAGGCCGGTTTGAGTAGTAGTAAGGACATTGATTGTGTTAATGAGAGCATATCTGTGTAGCACAAATCACACAGGATTATAATAGTCCATAGATTTCATTACTGAATGAAAAGAAAGAGGAGAGAGACAGAGCAAGAGGTTTATTAAAGTGATAGAGCTCGTCTTGTTTATCAGCTGTCTCAAGATGTGAAAATGCACAGCTGGCTCACTTCATTAGAACTAGAGTACGTGTCAGCGTGCCTTTTCACTCTTTACACAGTCACTAGTAGAAAACAACACAGTATTGTTGGTGCCAAACGATGACAAACTCTTGGACTAATTAAACAGAGCTCTCTGTATGTGTGTGTGAATCACAGTGAGGCCTCTGAGCTAATTTCACTCCTGCATGTAGATCCTTATTTTCTTTTTTTTTTGTCAATTATTACATGTTCAAAATGGTTTCCTGTTCCCTATATATGCCTGCACCATACACTGAATAAGTGTTGTCTATCAGTTTGTCCAAATACTGTATAATTGTATAATTGGTGCACTGTATAATTGTTAACCCTTTTATACCCATCATGTACAGATTTTTAGTGCAGACCTGAAGCATACTTGCTGACGCTTGTTGAAGCAATGAAGACTATAGACATGCATTGCAGCTTCAATGCAATCCTGTTGCAAAGGATTTTAATATTTCAGAATACATATCGCCTATTGAATGTCCATCGGTGGATAAAGATGTTTTTTGCTGCCAGATGGTGTAGTTACATCAGGCCAGCTAAACATTGTCCCCTTGGTCGCTTTAGGACAGAAACAAGTACAACATTGAAAATATTGAACACCTGACCACTCTTAAAAATAAAGGATTTGTTGGCATGTATCTTAAAAATAAAGAGTGGAATTTGTTATGTGAATTTTGTTTTTCCACTTGAAATTTAATTAATGATAATTATTCAGCTATTTTTTTTCTTGCTGTTCTTTATTTCTTTTAGAATCAAACTCCATTCCAAATCTTTCTGTTCCAGTTTAACCGCAGCTCCCATCACTGTGGTCAGATCGCTGCTGTCTGGTAAATACACATGGATGAATGTTTCAATGTGCTCATAAGTAGCTGATGAGAACTGAAAATGTAGGAGATGGTAGAAGAGCTGATGTCATCACATGAAGGTCTTTCCTGACTCTGCAGCGCCCTCTGCTGATCTACAACAAATGTGTTATGACCATGAACGATAAGTGGTTTGAGTCAGCACAGTACGACAGAGACAATATAGCAAAGAAACTGTGGACTGATAAAACAGATAAGAAACACTCTAGAAAAGAAAAGATCATATACCAAAGAACTGATTATGAATTCATATGGATCATAGCCCTGTAATAATACATGGTAATATTACTGAACAGGTTTCATGGTATAAATACTTGGGTGTTTATATGGGCAGTTCGATTTGTTCTTCTCACATCAACAGTCTGTGTTTAAAAGTGTTTGGGGTAATTATCAAAATTATTCCAGTTTGCATAGATTCACGGACACAACTAATTTTTCTGTATTATGCGGACCAGACAAGTAATTTGGCGAATATCACTTTTTAAAAAAATACCAAGCTTCTGCACACATACACAATCAAACACGCAAACCTATAGACTAAACATGTAAATGAATGGCAAGAATGCATTAGGGGTATTTGGTTTTCAGTAGGAAAGGTTTCATTTAAGCAGCCCCTAAAGTAATAATTAACAATTTTTACAATGGTAGTGATTCAATCAAAAACCATCTTTAGCTCGAGAAGAATTTTCCTATTGTCACTGTGCTAAGCGCTATATAGATGAAGATGACTTGACTTGACTCGACACATCTTACATGAGAATTTTAACATGTTACCCTCAGGGAGACAATTGAGGATTTTGATGTGCAAATCAAATTGCTACAAAAAATCTTTTGTGCTAACTGAGGTTAAATTATTCAATAGAAAATTACAAAAATGAGATGCAAGATTGGTATACTGTAGTTTAAATACATTTTTGGTCATGGGTGGTTTATTGTATGTTATGTACTGTGTTATGTGAGTCTAATGTTGTATACCGTCTATTCTGAACTCGGTATGCAACAAAATACAAAATACTGCGTTGTTTTAACACAATAAAAAAAAAATATAATAATTAAACAGTGTCCTTCGTACCCTCACCTGAAATGCATTGCAGTACTGGTGCTCAATATTTACAGTATTAGAGCAGTTCTTTGGTCCTTTGACAAACATTTTTTTGAAAAGACATTTGGTCCACCTTCCCTAGGCAGTCCCCTCTCAGTTCTGCAAAAATAAGGAGTTTTTGGCCATGAATCAGTTTGTAAAACAGTTCCAAGTTTGAGGCTTTAGAACATGCTACGGTTTTTACTATAAGAACAGTGAAAGTTCTCACATCTAAATGACTGTACCTGTCAGTGTTTTGCTTGAGTTGTGTTGTGTTTTGGCCTCTAGAGGTCCTCATAGTGCTCTCTGAAGACAGACTGAGTATGTGTTCTTTACAGTTTTTTTCGATTGCTAAACGACTGTGAGCACAACTGGAGCTACATGTGCAAAACTCGAACTACAGTCTGCACTAACAACAGTCACCTGAGCTAAACAGTTAACACATGGCTCAAAACAGGCTCAGTGCAGCCAAACACTAACACAACCCTCACTGAGATACACACACTGTCACTCAGAACACACTGAGAGTAAAAACACTAGCATCAAACACCAACACAGAAAATACAAACTTTTCATCTTTACAGTTTGAACAATTTCAGTGACTTCATACAAAGTAATATTTTCTTCAAATAAAAGATTGACATTCTTTCACATGATTTATTTAATTTTTTAAAACATAACAGTTCTTTAAGGTAAATGAAAATGAGCAGTTTGCTTCAATAGTCTGTAGTAATTTATGGAATTACAGTAATGAGAAAAAAAGGTAGAAACTAAAAGTACATACTGTAATTCTAACAAATAATTGAGGGGCTAACCCTGCAAAATTGCAATCAGCAGTGTTTGAAAGGCACAAGTCTGAAATCTATTCTGTTCTGAATGTGTGGTTCACAGTTTTGACAGCAGTGTGTTAGCATTTGAACAAAGTGCTGTAAATCCACAGTGTTGTGCAGGTTGTGGTTAAAGTCATGGGATAAGTGTGTAGAGTTTTGAAAACTGTGTTCACGCTATGAAAAACGAACTAGAGTTTGGTCCACATGAACTGCTGCTGTGCAGACTGTAGTTAGAGTTTTGCACATGTGACTCCAGTTGTGCCCACTGTCGTTTATCAATCCAAAAAAACTGTAAAGGGTCATGAAACCCCCCTGTTTTACCCTGGTCGTTCACACCTCAAAGCTCAAAAAATTCTGTTAAAATGGGCGTGTAAAGCTCTGGAAAAGTGGGAGCGTAGAGGGGGAAAAGAGGGGGAGAACAGCCAATGAAGCACAGAGATAGAACACACACATTATACAGAATGATGAATATTAATATATGAGCACAGAGAAAATGACAACAAACTCCCAAGCACAAGGGAGAAATGCGAAAGAATATTTAATAGGGCTAATAATAGGCTACTTTGGTTACATTTACGAGCACTGCAGTCTCAAAATCAGTCTTTTGTCTATTAGAATAATCGTGTTGTCACATTCAGATAGGCTACACCACTGTATCAGTGTCCAGTTTGCACATATAATTCATTTGAAGAAGACTTGATGAAATATGTGTGCATAACTACACCGTGCTGGTTAATGTTTGGTGCAGGAGAATGTGTGAAATGAAAACTTTAAACAGATACTTTATTCTGTATGAGCTATGTGCCACGTGGCTAGTGTTGTTAAACTCATTGTGGAGCTCCGCGCTGAAACCGAGCATATGCACACTCCCCGTCTATATCATAATAACAATCGTATTTTTCATGTGTTTGTATTCAAACTCCAGTTCTGACCGCATCACGAGCAAAATACAAACAACACACGTGCTGCTGTGCTGAGGGAAACATAACCTACGGCTCGCGTGTTTGAACACAGCTAGAGCAGGCAGAGGTGAATGAGCCGCACTTTTATGACATTTGAATTCTGCCTGGACTCCTTCCTTTCTGTTTATGGATGTGACGTAATGACGCACAGACGAACTGCTGCATTCTTGAATTTCCCGCGGAAATCCACCAGGTCGCTCTTATTATATAACATTATTGCAGGCTTACCATTGTGAATCGAGCTAAGATAAGGAGATAGTTCTGAACACTGGCTGGTTATGTACTTGCTCAAATTTATTTTGGATCATTTTTAACCAAAAAAGTTACGGACTGCAGCTTTAAGCAAAGTTAAATAAAAAATGTTAGAACAGCTGTTGGATTTTACAATGTAACAGTATCTTAGTTGAAATTCTTTTTTATGAGAACACATTTATTTATTTATTATCAAACTGATGAAGAATGTTTTCTTTATTTGCTGGTGTTTTTTCAGAATGGTATTTTATTGTATTAGGTTTATTATCTTAGGATATACCTCTGTAGGATATTAGGATACCTCTGTAGGATATGGTTTATCATGTTTGCTTTAATTTTGAGGTGATGGTGCAAGTGTTGTTGATTCAGCTTTTCAAACCGGAAGACAGAAATCGCTCTGAAAAATGCAGAAATAACTATTTTTCACTTATGAATAACATTAATGAGTACCTTTAGTGTTTGCAAAAAGCGCTTTATAAATAAAGGTGACTTATATTAGGTACACACAATTATATATTTTGAAATATTGCACTTTATGTTATTATTTATTCTGATTACTTTTATGTGACTGATCAAGCTATTTTATAGCGATGACTTATTAGTGTTATTCAGCAGCAGTGCAATACTGCAAGCACAATCACAAGAATCGAAAATGGGCTACTAGTACTTTCCCATAGACTGGATTGACACCATAAACGTCTCTCGAGGTGTTTTGATGTTCTTGGCGCTCTGTGGTGTGACAGATTGCTCTAGCGATTCAGTTCGAAGCAGAGGACATGTGAACCTGTCATCTCTTCCGCTTTACTAATTAGGCTACGACATGAAATAAACATGAATGAACATCTGAAGATATGTTGAAAGATACAACTTACTGAAATCAGTATCATGTCACATGGGTCGATCAATCAGCGTTTCAACCGTGGAAAGCCGTCAATAAATCAGTTTGTAAAAATGTCACATTTACCGTCATGTTTACCTCAGAAAAGCTGTTCAATGTCCAAAAACGTCTCAGTTACGTATGTAACCCTCGTTCCCTGAAGGAGGGAACGGGGACGTATGTCAGTAGTGACCGACGGATTGGGATATCGCTTAGAGAGCCCTATCAGCTTCGTGTGAACTAAAACAAGCCAATGGAATTGGCGTGCGATATTTGCATAATGCGCACCGCCCCCGACAGGTGTATATAAATAGGAAGCAGATGCCATCGCACTCTGTTTTTCGCTGAGGAGACAACTGGTGTCCGCACATCAGCGAGGTTACAGAAACTGTGGCGACGGGACGTAAGTGTCCGTTCCCTCCTTTAGGGAACGAGGGTTACATACGTAACCGAGATGTTCCCTTTCAGTCGGTCACGTTCGACGTACGTCAGTAGTGACCGTCGAATTGGGATCCCAACTAAAGCGGCACAGTTACGAAACCCCTTCCAGTGCTCAACGAGAGCTCTATCCACCCATAGCACCGGAGGAACGGAGAAGGGGGCGAGCTCACGCCGAGGAGTTTACTGCTGTTTTACCTCATACCCACTAAGTAAACTAGACTACACTGGGAAAGCGAACCCGTAGGGGACGCTGCGGAGGCCACTACCTACCCAAGGGGGAGGAGTTTATGTGGAGAATACACATATGGACTGGCCCGGGGGGCAGTACGCATATGGAGTCCCTGGGATGGCTCCACCTAGGTAGATATACCTGTCTAGCTAGATATACCTGTACATCAGAACAAGAATGGCATCTACGCTAATATCTGTCTCTCTGCTTATCCTGAGGTTTGCCGGGTGCTGGATCCAGGCCGTATCCAGGTCAGATGGAGAACCTGCGTCTGGACCTGACTACAACGTAGCCCAGGATCCCCGTATCCGCTTACATATATTTATATATAATCGATTTTTAAACTCTATAATAAAAATGTACAATTCAGATTTTGATCTCCATATACATTTACATATATATATATCTTCCAAGGGGTTTTTTCCCTCCTAGGACTTTTTTCCCAGTGCTAGCACGCTGGGTTTTTCTCCTAGGGGGTTTTTTCCACCCCTGGAAGTCAGCCGACATTGGCTTAATGTAGCACCATCTTGTATATGTTACATATTACCACGCTTGTTTGTACAGTTTTAACCACTTCCCTTTTTTTTTTTTTTTTCTGTGCTTCTAATATGTAAAGCTGCTTTGAAACAATTACCAATTGTAAAAGCGCTATATAAATAAATTTGACTTGACTTGACTAGGGGGAGACTCATCTGACAGGTGACAGCAGAGGTGGCTCTGCTAAGGGAAAGACACGGACTCACCGTAGGGAGTTTTAAACCGTGGATAATTACACATATGGGACCGCTCACGTAGAGGAGTCACGACATATGGGCCCCAGCCAACAGACAGCGTCAGCGACAGATGTAGGCCTGGCATCAGACACTCCGCAATGTCCGAGCCGAAGGGGGAGGCGGAGGAACTCGACAGGGTTCGGCAAGCGGGGAACACGACTTGGAGACAGCCTTTCCCTTCTGCTGGCCTCCGTAACAGACAAAGAGCTGATCTGAGGTCCTGAAGCTTCGCGTTCTGTCCACGTACACACGCAGAGCGCGGACGGGACAGAGCAAAGCTAGGGCTGGGTCTGCCTCCTCCGAAGGCAGCGCTTGCAGGTTCACTACCTGATCTCTGAAGGGAGTGGTAGGAACCTTGGGCACATATCCAGGCCAGGGTCTCAGGATGACGTGAGAATCACCGGGCCTGAACTCTAGGCACGCTTCGTCGACCGAAAATTCATGCGATCCCCTACCCTCTTAAGGGAAGCCAATGTGACCAGAAGGACAGTTTTCAGAGACATTACTTTCAAGTCGACTGATCGCAAGGGCTCAAAGGGATGACCCCGGAGAGCTGAGAGAACCAGGGTCAGATCCCAAGAGGGTACGGAGGAAGGGCGAGGAGGATTCAGTCTCCTCGCCCCCCTCAGGAACCTGACGATCAGACCGTGTTTCCCCAGGGACTTACCCTCAACTGCGTGGTGATGTGCAGCGATAGCAGCAACATACACCTTCAGGGTGGAGGGAGACAGCCTTCGCTCCAACCCTTCTTGCAGGAAGGAAAGCACGGATCTGACCGAGCATAATCGGGGGTCCTCTCTGCGAGAGGCACACCATTCGACAAACAGGTTCCACTTCAGCACATAGAGGCTCCTAGTGGAAGGAGCTCTAGCGGAAGTGATGGTGTCTACAATCGCTTGCGGGAGATCACTCAGAACCTCGCATCCCGTCCAGGGACCACATGTGGAGGTTCCACAGGTCGGGACGCGGGTGCCATAGGGTGCCCCGTCTCTGAGTCAGGGGGTCCTTCCTCAGAGGAATCGGCCAGGGAGGGGCTGTCGCGAGGAGGATGAGGTCCGAGAACCAGGTCCGAGTGGGCCAGTACGGCGCCACTAACAGAACCTGCTCCCCGTCCTCCCTGACCTTGCACAGGAGTTGTGCGAGAAGGCTCACTGGGGGAAACGCATATTTGCGCAGACCCTGGGGCCAGCTGTGTGCCAGGGCATCCGTGCCGAGCGTGCCGCCGGTCAGGGAATAGAACCACTGGCAGTGGCCAGTTTCTGGGGAGGCAAACAGGTCTACCTGGGCCTCAGCGAAATGCTGCCAAATCAGCTGAACCACCTGGGGGTGGAGCCGCCACTCGCCCGCAAGTAGAGGCTGCCATGAGAGCTTGTCGGCTGCACGGTTGAGCACACCTGGGACATGAGTGGCCCGAAGGGACCTCAGATGCTTCTGACTCCACAACAAGAGATGGCGGGCGAGTTGCGACATGCGACGGGAGCGTAGACCACCTTGACGGTTGATGTACGCAACGGCCGCAGTGTTTCCGAGCGGACCAGTACGTGCTTGTCTGACAGCAGCTCCTTGAAGCGGGCCAGAGCAAGACGTACTGCTAGCAACTCGAGGCAATTGATATGCTAATGCAGCTGAGGCCCCGTCCAAAGGCCCGATACTGCATGCCCGTTGTACGTGGCCCCCCATCCCGTGGCAGAGGCATCTGTGGAGACCACAGCATGCCTGGACACTTGTTCGAGGGGTACTCCAGCCCACAGGAACGAAGGATCCGACCACCGGATGAGGGTGCGACGGCAGCTCTGTGTCACGGGGACATAAGCGGCCTCATATGGAGAAATCCGAGCGGTTTGACCGCGGCTGCAGATGCCATATGCCCCAGGAGCCTCTGAAAATCTTTCAGTGGGGCCGCTGTCCTGCGCTTGAGCGAGCTCAGGCAGTTCAACACCGACTGGACGTGCGACCGAGTCTTGGGGGGTGGGGGGTGAGACGTACACAGGACGTACACAAAACATAGTTCATAGTTCTACAAATTCCAGTGAGAAATAATGTACATTTTAAGACCTTTACTCAAGAATACTAAAAAAAACAAAAAAAAAAACAAAACAAAGTTAGAACTTGTACTGCCTCCATCATAACTCCAGTCCCCAGGTCACCACCATTGTGCCCGATATTCAGAACCGATATTTAGGGCCCAAGCGAAAATTCGCGCAGGGCCCTCTTTTTCTTCTAAGGATTATTATTATTAGGGCCCAAGCGAAAATTCGCGCAGGGCCCTCTTGTTCTTCTAAGGATTATTATTATTTTTTTTTCTTTTTTTTTTTTTCTGTCTTCCGGGGCTTTTTGGGGGCCTTAACATGCTCAAAAACTCTTGAAAATTGGCACACACATTGGAATCCGCGGCCATTAGGACGCCGGAGAGGCTGGTACCCGGGCGTGGCAGGGGGGCTCGACAGCGCCCCCTTGAAAAAAGTCTGAAAATTTGGTCCATATATTAAACATGCTTGCACGTATTAGTATGAAACTCGGTACACATATAGACCTCATCGGGCCGAACAACTTTCGCGCTCTAAGTTAATCGCCACGCCAACAGGAAGTCAGCTATTAAGGGTTGTTTGAAAAACGCATGCTCTGGAATTTGATATACTCCTCCTAGACGATTAATCCGATCGCCACCAAACTCGGTCAGCATGAAGTCAAGACACTGATGATTAAAAATTGCCAGGGGATTTTTGATATCTCGAACGGTTTGGCCGTGGCGAGGCAACGAATTTATGGCGAGAAAAAGGAAACAGGAAATGTGTTATAACGTCTTAATACATATATTGATCTTTATGAAACTTCACGAGTGTGTTCGTTATAGGAGTCTGATCACATGGATGTGACTATTGTGAGTCAAAGTTATAGCGCCACCAACTGGCAGCAGGAAGTGTATCACTTTTTGAAATGTTTTGAGATCACCCTCTTATTTTTACCTGATTTGCTTCAAACTTCATCAGTGTAATGTCAATACACAGCAGATGTAGACCTATGACAGGATTTTTGATATTTGAAATATTGTTGCCATGGCAACAGGTCAAACTGTAATAATATTCTTGAGTGTTTTTGAGGCTCTTAACATGCTTCAAATTGCATGAAACTCGACACACACATCAATATTGTCAACCAGTAGACATGGACAAAGCCATAGAAATGGGCGTGGTGGAGGGGCTCAGTAGCGCCACCTTTTGACAAAAGTGGGGGTTAGTTTTTCCTACAGTCACCAAACTCGGTACACATATTATTCTCATCAAGCCGGACAATTTTCTAATTTACATTCATTAGCTCCGACCAACAGGAAGTCAGCTATTTTGGTTTGAATGTTAATTTTTTGAAAAAACAGGCTATGAATTTTATACTACTACTCCTACAGGGTTTATCCAATTTACACCAAGCTTTTTTAACTTGTTGCGAACACATTGAAGTTGTTTAATTGCAAACGGATTTTGGATATCTCAAACGGTTTGGCCGTGGCGAGGCAACGAATTTATGGCGAGAAAAGGGAAACAGGAAATGTGTTATAACTTCTGCATACATTGATTGATGTTTATGAAACTTCAGGAGTGTGTTGGTTGTAGTAGTCTGATCACATGGATGTAACTATTGTGAGTCAAAGTTATAGCGCCACCAAATGGCAGCAAGAAGTGTATCACTTTTAAAATGCTTTGAGATCACCCTCTTATTTTTACCTGATTTGCTTCAAACTTCATCAGTGTAATGTCAATACACAGCAGATGTAGACCTATGACAGGATTTTTGATATTTGAAATATCGTTGCCATGGCAACAGGTCAAACTGTAATAATATTCTTGAGTGTTTTTGAGGCTCTTAACATGCTTCAAATTGCATGAAACTCGACACACACATCAATATTGTCAACCAGTAGACATGGACAAAGCCATAGAAATGGGCGTGGTGGAGGGGCTCAGTAGCGCCACCTTTTGACAAAAGTGGGGGGGTTAGTTTTTCCTACAGTCACCAAACTCGGTACACATATTATTCTCATCAAGCCGGACAATTTTCTAATTTACATTCATTAGCTCCGACCAACAGGAAGTCAGCTATTTTGGTTTGAATGTTAATTTTTTGAAAAAACAGGCTATGAATTTTATACTACTACTCCTACAGGGTTTATCCAATTTACACCAAGCTTTTTTTAACTTGTTGCTAACACATTGAAGTTGTTTAATTGCAAACGGATTTTGGATATCTCAAACGGTTTGGCCGTGGCGAGGCAACGAATTTATGGCGAGAAAAGGGAAACAGGAAATGTGTTATAACTTCTGCATACATTGATTGATGTTTATGAAACTTCAGGAGTGTGTTGGTTGTAGTAGTCTGATCACATGGATGTAACTATTGTGAGTCAAAGTTATAGCGCCACCAAATGGCAGCAAGAAGTGTATCACTTTTAAAATGCTTTGAGATCACCCTCTTATTTTTACCTGATTTGCTTCAAACTTCATCAGTGTAATGTCAATACACAGCAGATGTAGACCTATGACAGGATTTTTGATATTTGAAATATCGTTGCCATGGCAACAGGTCAAACTGTAATAATATTCTTGAGTGTTTTTGAGGCTCTTAACATGCTTCAAATTGCATGAAACTCGACACACACATCAATATTGTCAACCAGTAGACATGGACAAAGCCATAGAAATGGGCGTGGTGGAGGGGCTCAGTAGCGCCACCTTTTGACAAAAGTGGGGGGTTAGTTTTTCCTACAGTCACCAAACTCGGTACACATATTATTCTCATCAAGCCGGACAATTTTCTAATTTACATTCATTAGCTCCGACCAACAGGAAGTCAGCTATTTTGGTTTGAATGTTAATTTTTTGAAAAAACAGGCTATGAATTTTATACTACTACTCCTACAGGGTTTATCCAATTTACACCAAGCTTTTTTAACTTGTTGCTAACACATTGAAGTTGTTTAATTGCAAACGGATTTTGGATATCTCAAACGGTTTGGCCGTGGCGAGGCAACGAATTTATGGCAAGAAAAGGGAAACAAAGTGTTATAACTTCTGCATACATTAATTGATTTTGATGAAACTTTGGCTTAGTCTTCGTTGTACAAGGCTGATCACATGGATTTGACTATTGTGATTCAAAGTCATAGCGCCACCAACTGGAAGCAGAAAATGTGTCACTTTCAGCATACATTGAGATCACCCTCTTATTTTTACCTGATTTGCTTCAAAATTCATCAGAATAATGTTAAAACTTGGCACATGTAATCCTTTGAAAATGGGCAGGGAGGAGGGGCTCTATAACGGCACCTTGTAGTGCAGTAAATGTGGAGTGAATTTGACATAGTCCTTTGATGTTTAACCGTTTTAAGTGCCTATTGCCCGCTGTGCACAGTTGCCCTGAAGCCACCGGGGTGGCGGTGCCACCGGGCTTGGGCCCGCCATCGCTGCTCGCAGCTATATTTATTTACTGTTATACTTTTGTTTTTGACATGATTACAACACCACTGAACTGAACAAACCCTTTTATTTATAACAATAACTCCCTCCTTGCTGTTATAATACAGAAGGGGACAGAGATGCTGATGGAATATAAGAGAGTTTTATTGAACAACTAGAATATAGAGCAGAGTGCAAGTGAGTGATAACTGGTGAAGTTCTTGGCAGATGTGATCATAGAGCTGATACTTGTCTTTATAATTGCAGGAACCGTGGAGAGCTGGCAGACTTGGAGCAGATCAGACACAGAGTAACTCACAGGAGACGAGGAGAACACAAGGAGACGAGGAACACGCTGGACACAGGTGAGTAACTTTGATGGAGTCCTTGAGGTAAGCATAAAGGTAAGTATGCGTTAACAAGACCGGACAGTGACTGTGTGTGCTGCTGTGTCTTTAGTAGTGCTGCTGATGATGGTGCTGATGAGTGTCAGGTGTGGGTGATTAGTACTCAGGGGATGACGTGCGCTGTGTCTGTGTGACTGTAGAGCCTGGTGTGTCTGTGACACTTGCATAGAAAACAGTCAATAACTTTAAAAGCGTTGACATTGGCTTTCAGGACAACCACTGGAACAGCACCCTCTATCTCAGTACAGTTGTTCAGATTTAACAGGGTGAGCATGTATTTATACAAGTGTGCTACATTCCTTCTCTGCAATGAAGTCACTACTGTCACAATGTCCATTCACCATGCCTGTCACCACAACACACTACATTTCCCATAATCCTCCCTGATCATCACCTGCACACTCAACTCAATCTTCACACCTGTTTGCCATCAACCTCATCAGTTTCCCTATATAAGCAAGTGCCAAACACTCCTTCATTGTCTGGTCTCATAACTACTAGGACTGTTATATTGTCTTTGCCTAAGAACTGCTTACCTTTGTTTCACACAGAAGGACTTGCTCATCTTCTCACCTTGGATTCTTACCTGTGTTATGCCTGTTGTCAGCCTGTCCTTCAGTCAGGCCACCCAGCACCTGCAAGACATAGACTCTTGCTCATTCAGTTAAGTATGCTATTATATGAATTACCCACTCACCTGCTTGTATCTCAGCTGTCTTGAACTGCTTATAAAAAAGACATAACTGCTTATGTCTTTTGCATTATCATGTTATCCTCTTCTGTTGTTTTGACAACTGCAAATCTTGGCGACCTTAATGCGATATTTATTTGTACTTAAATGCTATATAAGTAATTTGCTTTGTATAACACCATACTCATGAAATTGATTTGTCTTTTTGCTGCTTTTGTATTTATGCCTTCACCTCTTGTTCCCCTTCAAGACTTGTTTGGGTCTGTCTTAATGTCCATTTACATTTATACATTGGTTTCTTTATGCCCATTTTTGTTTGACTGTCCCTTTTTTTTTTGTAGGTTGTTGTAATTCCATTTCAGCCTTAACTTTTCCTGTTTGTTTTTATGGTTTGCCTCTTGCATTTATACACCTTTCATTTGTAATATGATGTTTTAGACTCTGATTTTATGGCCCTTTCTATTTTTGTTGTAATTTGTATTGTAATGTAACTGAATACCAGACTCAGAGAGGATTATCGTCAAACCCGAACATGAATTTATTGAACAGATGGATTGCTCTGATGAAACAGGTGAGTAATAGCTAATTCAGAAATAATGATGACTGAATAATAAGTCAAGTCAAGTCAAATTTATTTATATAGCGCTTTTACAATTGGTAATTGTTCAAAGCAGCTTTACATATTAGAAGCACAGAAAAAGGGAAGTGGTTAAAAATAAGCTGTACAACCAATAATATGTAACCTATACAAGATGGTGCTACATTAAGCCAATGTCGGCTGACTCCCAGGAGTGGAAAAAAACCCCTAGGAGAAAAACCCAGCGTGCTAGCACTGGGAAAAAAGTCCTAGGAGGGGAAAAAACCCCTTGGAAGATATATATAATATATGTAAATGGCTATGGAGATCAAAATCTGAATTATACATTTTTATTATAGAGATTAAAAATAGATTATATATAAATATGTGTAAGCGGATACGGGGATTAAAAATCTGAATTATAGATGCAGCCAGAACTGGGTCTGTAGGCCCATTGTCTCCTGGGCTACGTTGTAGTCAGGTCCAGACACAGGTTCTCCATCTGATCTGGATACGGCCTGGATCCAGCACCCGGCAAACCTCAGGATAAGCAGAGAGACAGATATTAGCGTAGATGCCATTCTTATTCTGATGTACAGGTATATCTAGTGTTATAGGAAATGTTCTCGGTTCCGGCCGACCTAATTATTGCAGCGTAACAATCCTTTAACGGATTTGAAAAATGTTAATGTATTGATAGTGTGTTGTGTATGCAAGAGCAAAGAGATGTGTTTTTAGTCTAGATTTAAACTGACAGAGTGTGTCTGGAACAATCTTCCTAGCATTGTTCGGGAAGCAGAGTTTAGTTGCTAAATAGGAAAAGGATCTGCCGCCTTCAGTTGATTTTGATATTCTGGGTATTATCAACTGGCCTGAATTCTGAGATCGCAATTAAACGTGAAGGACTATAATGCATTAAGAGCTCACTTAGGTACTGGGGAGCTAAACCATTTAGAGCTTTATAAGTAAGTAGCAAGATTTAAAAATCTATACGATGTTTAATAGGGAGCCAATGTAATGTTGACAGAACTGGGCTAATATGGTCATACTTTCTGGTTCTAGTAAGAACTCTAGCTGCCACATTTTGGACCAACTGTAGTTTGTTTAAAAGCCGAGCAGAACAACCACCCAGTAGAGTGTTACAATAATCTAGTCTTGAGGTCATGAATGCATGAACCAACTGTTCCGCATTTGTCATTGAGAGCATATGTCGTAATTTAGATATATTTTTTAGATGGAAGAAGGCGGTTTTACAGATACTAGAAACATGACTTTCAAATGAAAGATTGGTATCAAAGAGCACACCCAGGTTCCTAACTGAGGACGAAGGTTTAATGGAGCACCCGTCAAGTGTTAGAGTATTCAAGGTTTTTTCGTGAGGAAGTTTTTGGTCCAAAGATTAGGATATCAGTTTTTTCTGAATTTAATAATAAGAAATTTCTTGTCATCCAGTTTTTAATGTCAGCTATGCATTCTGTTAGTTTTGTGAATTTGTAGGTTTCGTCAAGGCGCTAGGAAATATTAAGCTGAGTATCGTCAGCGTAGTAATAATAAGTCTCATCCCAATTTACCTGGTAAAAGGGAAGCACAATGAATGGTTAGTGGAGGTGACTGGAGAGCACATATTACTTGGATGGTTGAAACAGGTGAGTAGTAGAGCTGGGGAACAGGGACTCATTTCAATAAGGAGGTTCAACCAACTCTGAGTTAAATCTTGAACTCTGAGATGGGTTAGTCTGAGTTTTTGCTTTCAGAACAGATTAATTGAGTTAGTTCAATAGCACCTGACAAAACGACATCTGCATACTTCAGAGTTAATACAAGTTTAATTCTCATCACTGTTGTAATATCACAGGTGAAAACTGGCAGAACGTTAGGTTATTTAACGAATAGGCTGTTCATATTCATGGTATCCCATTTAAGTGTATTTTTTTTATTTTTTTTTATTTTGCAAATTATCTTCCAATAGGGTAAGAAATACAGCAGCTGCTATTTACACTAAGTGGAATTAGCATGCTTTCTTAGTGAATCCTATTTACAGTAAGTGCAAATGGCTCTCGATCCAATTTACCCTCGGTGAAAATAGTGATATATTCTATTTACCATGTAAAAGTAGCAGTTCTTTGCAATAAGTGTAATTAGATAAATAGTAATTAGATGCTATTTATATGTAATGTCTTGTTCTGGTGTTTTATGTTCATGTTCACGTTTTATGGTTTATTTTATAGTTATGCTTTGTTTTGCCGTGCTTTTGTGTCATGTGATTCCCTTACCCTCATATGATCATGTCATGTGCTTCCCCAGTCCTCATGTGTTATGTTCTGATTGGTTGTTCTAGTCATGTGATTTGAGTTCTGTCCTGTTCTGTCTTTTTTGTCATTAGTCTCTTTGTATAAATAGTTTCATTGTTATCTTGTCTAGCTTTGTTGTTCTGAATGTACCTGCTGTTGGCTTGACTTGAATACTGTTGAGCTAAATCTCAGGAATGGGTTTCAAAAAAACTACACTTCCCAGAGTGCACCAGCAGCAGCAAACTGGCTGACACTGATTGAGAGCACCTGTAAAAACATGGAGGTTCTCATTCATTTAAAAAAAAGGAACTTCAGAGAGAAGACACTCCAAGTTCACTCAAAGATTCAGTCCAAAGACGCCAATGGTTGGTGAAATGTTTTATTTAATTTCATGATGTTTAAAATGCTGCTTAATATGTTCAAATATGTTTAACTGCTCTGTAGATTGGTTAAACACTTTGCAGCATTGACTTAATTGATTTTGTGTTTAAATGAGTTTGTGCTAAACTTCATTTTGAGTTTGGAAAAGAAAAATGTAAATGTACTATTCTTTTGTATTTTATACAAGTTTAATGTTAAAACTTTACTAAAACATATGAAACTGTTTATTTAAAATGTTTAGTTAAAATGGTAACATTTATTTCTCTGTCTTTAAAGGTTTACAACCTAATTTACTAAATCAACTGACAAAGCCAAAAAGAAAATTAAAAGTGTTTGAGTGGAAATTTGAGTTGTCCTTGTGTCCTTTGGAAGTTGAACAAGAGCAGGACTTGACAGTTGTAAACCACGCGGAGCGGCCTGGCCCTGAGGATAAACGGCTTCAGATCCAGAAATAAGCTGTTGACGCAGAGGAAGTCAAGATGGCGGAAGATGTCCTGGGGAAGTCGGTCCAGCAGCTCAAAAAGGAGAGGACCACTGCAAAAAGCAACTTCACCAGACAAGCTAACTTCATTTCAAGAGGAGCAAGCAGCATGCTTCAAGTGGAATTAAGGGAGGAATTAACCAAGCTTTCAAACTGTTTCAGAAAGATGCTCGATGCCAATGATGACTACAGGATTGGACTGGAGGCTGACATCAAGACTGAGGATAAAGAAGCAGGTCTTGACGAACAGCAAGAGGCCGACATTGATAGATCTGTAAAAGAAGGAGAAACAAAGTTGGCAGAGATAAGGGACATTGTTCAAACAAACCTGTGGTCGAGGTATGGAAGAAGTGAACTTCTTGTGGCAATCCTAGAAGCAGAAAAAGCCAATGATAGAGCGGCTGATGTACATGTGGAAAGTGCCAATTTGGAGGGCTATGAAGTGCACCTCACCCTCTTGGAAAAGAGAATAAAAGAGGCTATCTCAGCAATGTCAACATGGGAGAGATGGATCCCTGTGGAATTAAAGGATGAATTAGATGGAAGAGTCAAAGACGTAAGAGCATCCTACTACAGGCTTGAATTAAGGAGAGCTGAATTTGCCACTGCACGGACGATCAATGAGCAAGGCACAGGAGTGAAAGTACTACCCCAACCAGCAGCATCCACACCAATAGTGAGAATCAAGCCAACCACTCTACCTATCTTCAATGGGAGCAAGAGAGAATATCACAGATGGAGGAAAGACTGGGAAAGCCTGCAAAAGCAGGGAGAACCATCCGGATCAACTGAAGTTAAGAAAATTCAACTCTTGGAGAGTGTGGATGTCAAAATCTCAAAAGACCTTAGACTTTCAACATACACCACTGCCAATGACATGTTCAGAGTCCTGGAGAACAGATATGGCAACAAGTCAACCATCACTGTGGAAATCCTTGAAGAGCTGGAGAAGATGCCACATGTGAAGGGGAACCAGCCAAGAAAGGTCATTGACGTCATACAGTCAGTGGAGAAGGCCCTAGCAGATCTCACGGAATTAGGAAACTCTGGAGCCATAAAGAACCCACTGGTAATTAAATCCATTGAAAGCAAGTTGCCTGACTTTATTAAAAGAGACTGGTTGATGTTCATGGTTGAACCTAGAAACAATGTCACATCAGATAACCACTTTGACATGCTCTTGAAGTTCCTTAAAAGTCAAGAAGAAATACTAGAGAGACTCGAACAGCTCAGAACTGTGGAGAAGATGGAGAAACCAGATCGTTTAGACAAGAAATATGACAGAAAGATTGCCTCAACAAAAACTACTAAGAAAGAAGAGCTTGATGAGGTATGTGGTGTCTGTGGTGATAGTGGGCACAACAACAAAATCTTTTTCTGTAGAAAGTTCAAAAGACTTAAGCTACCTGAAAAGAAAGCTGTATTGAGAAATCTGGGAGCATGCAGAAAATGTCTTGTATGCCATGATGGAGATGGATACTGCAGAGACACTTTCCTATGCAGAAATAAAGATTGTAAAAGGGAAGGTGGTGCCCCAGACCACCATTTTTTCCTCTGCCCAAAAGAAGTCAAAAGAGGGGAAGAGAGAAAGAGTGGAAAAGACAGCAAATGTGAAAGCAAACTAACAGAGGAACAAGAGGAGTTCTTGTCTGAACTTTCCCCAGAAATGGCAGATCGATGCAGAAAGGCTTTCACCAACACCAACAAAACCGCAGTGACACTCGATGCTTCAGGCCAGTCTGAGCTACTGCAGAGAAATGGGCTCTCTGAACTTCCTGTCATCATGATGTTGATGCAAGTCACTGCAAACGCAGGGCAGAAGATTGGGACTTTAATTGACCTTGCTTCAGACACAAACTACATTACCCATAAGGCTGCTGAAAGACTGAAGTTAAGAAATGAGAAGATAACTTTAGTTGTGCATGGGGTTGGTGGAATGACCATGGAGGTGAACACACAAAGGTATCTCCTCAAGGTCAGAGTCAAGACTCCTAAAGGAACAGAGAGGGCTCATGAAATGGTCTGCTACGGCTTGGATGAAATCGCCAGAGTGCATCAAGTAATTGAACCTGAGAAGTTGAGAAAATTCTTCCCAGAAGTCAAACTTAAAGAATTGGAAAGACCAGAAGAGGTTGAACTTCTCATTAGCCACCGAGAGGGAAGACTCGCTCCCCAGAGGGTAAAAATCATCGGAGACCTCGTCTTGTGGGAGGGTCCTTTGGGGAAGACAGTGGGTGGAGCACATCCTGAGTTGTTTGAAGAAGTGGAGGTTGCAGCATATGAGTCCAAAACACACTTTGCTCGCTCCATGAGGACAGCAGCTGTCAAATATCAAGAAATTACAGGTCTAACAACTGACACAGCTGCACAGCTACAGCAGGAGGATGTGGCTCAGGCCAAAATTACAGCTGCTAGTAACCGTGAGTTCCTTGAGTGGTGGCACTGGGACAGCATCGGAGCTGCATGTGAGCCAAGATGCGGAGGATGCAAATGTGGAAACTGTCCACCAGGAGGAAAAGAAATGACCCTGGCAGAGGAGAGGGAGCTTGAGATCATTAAAGGAGGCCTCACCTACAAGAAGGGGGATGATCACACACCAGCTCCACATTGGGATGCAAAGTATCCTTGGACAGTAAATCCAACCTCTCTCCCAAACAACAAAGGTGCAGTCCAGGCTTGTTTCTTAAGGATGGAAAAGCAACTAAGCAGAGAGCCAGATTGGAAAGTCGCATATGCTACCCAGATCCATGAAATGGTCGAACGAGGCGCAGCCATAAAACTCACCAACAAAATCATGGACAAGTGGAACGGACCAGTGTGGTACGTAAGCCACCTGGTGGCGCCAAACCCTCATTCGGTGACAACACCAGTTCGTATTGTATGGAATAGTAGCCAGAAATACAGAGGTGTGAGTATGAATGATCTTCTTCTGAAGGGACCAGACGTTCTCAACCCTATCAGAGCTGTCCTGTTGAGGTTCAGAGAAGGGATGCATGCATCTCTAGGAGACATCAAAAAGATGTACAACTCTGTATGGCTGGAGGAGCGTGAGATGCATCTTCACAGGTTTCTCTGGAGGGACAGCCCAGATGAAGAGATAAGTGAATATGCAATTACCAGAGTCAACATTGGGGACAGACCTGCTGGTTGCATTGCTCAGTTGGCTATGAGGGAAACAGCACGGCTGCCCAACTTTATTCATTTGGAGGATGAGCGCAAAGTCATTGAAGAGGACAGTTATGTGGATGACCTCTTAACCTCCCAAAATGACCTGGATAGACTTGAAAAAATCACAGCAAATGTTGAAGAGATCTTGAAAGCTGGAGGTTTCTTTCTCAAGCCATGGGTCCGGTCAGGGCAAAGTGGGAGGCAAGGAATGGAGGCGGAGGTTCTAACAAAGAAAGGTAAAACCACCTTAATTCTTCCAAATCAAATGAGGGACGAAGACAACAAAGCCTTGGGCATCGGCTACCAAGTGGATGAAGACAAGCTCTATATGTTAACCTCAGTTAACTTTTCCAAAAGAAAGAAGAAGATGAGAGTTGGAAAAGATCTTCTCAAGGAGGAGGTGAGAACTGAGACACCTAATCCACTGACTAGGAGAGCTCTCTTAAGTCAAGTAGCTGGACTGTACGACCCAATTGGTTTAGTTACACCTGCCAAACAGAAGGGAGCAATACTTGTTAGAAAAGCATTCCAAGAGGGAGGGGGTGGGAAACTAACCCAAGAAACCTGGGACCAACCTCTCTCAGAAAGGCTCAGAGAAGAAGCCATACAGCTGTTTGAAGAATATGTGCAGCTTGGGCAGGTGAAATTCCACAGGAGTCTCACACCAGCTGGCTGGGTAGGGAAACCTTGGGGCATTACATTCTCTGATGGAAGTGACAAAACCTTTGGAGCTGTGATGTACTTAAGATGGAAGACAAGTCAAGGCACTGAAGTTCGATTCGTTGAATCAAAAGCCAAGCTGACACCCCTGGATCAGAAGGGAGAAGCTGTAAAAGCTGAGATCTGTGGTGCTGTCTTTGCAGCCAGGATCAGAAAGTATGTGGAAAAGCATGCTCGAATGAAGATTGAGAGATGGTTCCATCTACTCGACAGTCAAACGGTCTTGGGAGCCATTCAAAGAGTCAGTTATGGGTACAAAACCTTCTTTGCAAATAGAGTGGGTGAAATCCAGAAGGCTGGACCAGTGCAAGACTGGTGGTGGATTAGTGGAGATCTAAATATAGCTGACATCATAACAAGAGGGGGCGCTCCTGAAGATTTGAAGGAGAATTCCACATGGCAAAATGGACCAGAGTTCCTTAAGTGGCCAGTGAAGGAGTGGCCTATAAAATCAGCTGGAGAGGTTGCAGCTAATGCCAGGGAGAGTGTAAACAAGCTCCAGAGGAAGGCATTCTCAGGTGCATTAACAAGAGCTCAAGCAAGAAGGGGTCAGCAAAAAGAAGTACTACAAGCCACTAAGGAAAGTCCAAAGAGTGAAACTCAAGAGGAAAAACCTGTAGTAAACCCAACTCTTCCTCTAAGAAGTAAGCCCACTGGCTGGGTTAAGGATCTTGTGGAAGTACGAAGATTCAGTAGCCTGTCCAAACTGGTGAGAGTCATTGCCTGGGTTTGTCTAGCTGCCAAGCAATGGCTGAAGAGGAAGCACCGGGCCCCTAAACAGTCAAAGTGGGAGGTAACATCACCCAAGCAAGCTGTGCTGACTGTCAAAGAACATGAAGAGGCACTCAAAGACCTCTTCCTCGCAGCTCAAGAAGGAACAACTTTTTCAGACACAACTCTAAGCAGACTGGTAGTATACAAAGATGTGAAGTCGGGACTTCTAGTTTGTGGAGGCAGAATTCAGACCTTCAACGAAGATAAAACAGCAGTGCCAGTTTTACCATTTGAAGCATGGGTGTCTACATTGCTGGCACAAGAATCCCACAAAGTAAACCACGAGGGAGTGGCAGGAACTCTTCTCCGGATGAGGAAGAAAGCCTGGGTAATAAAAGGCCGGAGACTTGCCAAGAAAATGGTTGATAGCTGTGTGATTTGCAGGAAAAACAAAGCAAAACAGTGTCAACAAATCATGGCTGACCTGCCTCTAGAGCGAACAGCCCCAGCTGCACCTTTTGAATTCACCACCATGGACCTGTTCGGCCCTTATGAAGTGAAAGATGAGGTCAAGAAGAGAACTAGACTCAGAGTATGGGGAATAGTCTTCTGCTGCATGGCTTCCCGGGCCATACACACTGAAGTGGTGAGTGACATGTCATCTGAAGGATTCCTGCTAGCCTATCAAAGGTTCACTTCACTGAGAGGACACCCCAGGAAACTCTGGTCAGACCCTGGCACTAACTTTGTGGGAGCCAAACCTGCTCTAGAGAAGCTTCACAAATTTCTTGACCGACTAAACAAATCTGAACTTGAAGACACAGCTGCCAAGCATGGTACGGAATGGTCGTGGAAGATCCACCCTGCAGACTCTCCCCATAGGAATGGAGCAGCAGAGGCAGCTGTCAAAGTAGTGAAGCGGGCATTGAGCAACCTTGGTGGAGATGGAGTTTTCACATGGGGAGAATTCCAAACTTTTCTCTTCATGGTAGCCAACCTTGCAAATGAGAGACCCATCGATGCAAGAACTCAAAGCAGAGAAGACTGTGTAGAGTACATCACCCCGAATTCTCTGCTTTTAGGACGTGCCAATCCAAAGGGAGACCCTGGAGATTTCCAGTTCGATGGCTACCCTTACAAAAGACTTAAACATATTCAAGCAGAGGTAAGCAATTTCTGGAAGAAGTGGAGCCAATTGGCTGGACCAAATCTATTCATAAGAAGCAAATGGCACACGAAAGAGCGAAATGTTGCGGTTGGAGATGTGGTCTGGTTGGCTGACCAAAATGCCCTGAGAGGACAGTACAAGTTGGCTAGAGTGGTCAGTGTCAATGCTGACAGCAAAGGCATCGTAAGAGATGTGCTTGTGAAGACTTTTCCCAGCTATCCTGTTCACATCACAAAGGCAAATGGCAAAGAAGGGCCCACAAGAGCAAATAGTGAAAGAACCAAGAGGCTTCAAACCAAAATTCCAGCCGCAATTCTTCATAGAGATGTCAGACGGCTTGTTATTCTACTTCCCATTGAAGAACAAGCAAAGGACCAAGGGCTTGTGTGACCTCTCTGGATTTTGAAAAACCAGGAGCTCAAGTGGGAGGTGTTGAGCTAAATCTCAGGAATGGGTTTCAAAAAAACTACACTTCCCAGAGTGCACCAGCAGCAGCAAACTGGCTGACACTGATTGAGAGCACCTGTAAAAACATGGAGGTTCTCATTCATTTAAAAAAAAGGAACTTCAGAGAGAAGACACTCCAAGTTCACTCAAAGATTCAGTCCAAAGACGCCAATGGTTGGTGAAATGTTTTATTTAATTTCATGATGTTTAAAATGCTGCTTAATATGTTCAAATATGTTTAACTGCTCTGTAGATTGGTTAAACACTTTGCAGCATTGACTTAATTGATTTTGTGTTTAAATGAGTTTGTGCTAAACTTCATTTTGAGTTTGGAAAAGAAAAATGTAAATGTACTATTCTTTTGTATTTTATACAAGTTTAATGTTAAAACTTTACTAAAACATATGAAACTGTTTATTTAAAATGTTTAGTTAAAATGGTAACATTTATTTCTCTGTCTTTAAAGGTTTACAACCTAATTTACTAAATCAACTGACAAAGCCAAAAAGAAAATTAAAAGTGTTTGAGTGGAAATTTGAGTTGTCCTTGTGTCCTTTGGAAGTTGAACAAGAGCAGGACTTGACAAATACAGATAGACATTCACCATGTCTTTGTTTTTGTTCATGTTTTGGAATGTTATTAAAACTGCACTTGGGTTCTCAGTACGCTCACCTCCAGTGGACTTTGTGATATTATACTTATATGGGCAGATACATACTATTTGCACCTCAGTATTGTTGTATTTTAACATAATCATTTACACTGTTATTATTGCATCCTATTTATTATATTTTTCATTATTAAACACTCATTAAGCACTTCCACTTTTAGAACATTTTATTTTATTATTGTTTTAAATTCTAATATGAAATGTGATGAGAAAAGGGAGAAGAGCGAGCTTGGCAAAAGGCAGACTCAAACACAGTCAATCACATCACAAATTAATTCTCTAGTTGAATAAAGTATTTAAACATCGCTTGTGCTTTAAAAAGGGGGAGGAGACCGAAAGAAACTCTGAACCTAACCTGATCAGGAGCAGGTTTTCTTCGGTAAACCAGAGTAAAAGTTACCTTTTTTTTTACCCTGCTTTCTCGGATTTGACATATCTCCAATTCTGAAATGGAAAACACAGAGTTTCCCTCATTTCAGTGTTAACATACTCAGTTTTCAATTAACCTCCTTTCTGAAACAGGCTCCAGTTGAGGAGAAATGGGTCGGTAATGGAAGATTCTTACTAGCAGAACACTGGAGGAATTCAAGGAGAGATCAGGAGTATAACTGGGAATCAACAGATCACTTCAGGCCAGTAGAGTGGGTTAGTAGATCAGGGATGGTTGAACTGGTGCATTAACAGGCTGTTAAAGTTTTCAGCCAAGCATGTTTTAGGGTTGACTAATGCTCTTTACATTTCAGCTCTACTTACTTGCATATAAGACTTTAGTATTGAATCTTGATTCTAGTTAGTGTGGACAAATGCTTTTGTGTAGTATGCTGTTAATATGCTGTTAAATCTGTCTGCATGCTTCATATTTGTGCCCCTTTCTAATTTAAACCTATGCCCTTTTTGTCCCTTGCATTTATTATCCTTTTTTTAATCTCTTCTGTTTGCTGTAAAAAATGACATTTTTGTAGTTTTATACATTTTATTTGTCCAATTATTATTTCTCTTATCCTCTTCCTTTTTTCTGTGTTTTTCCCTTTTTGTATAATGTCCTTTTTTTGCTTCTTGCTCTTTTGTATTATTCAGCTTATGTCTTTTGTATATTTTTGGTTTTATAGCCAATATAAAGCACCCCTAACCCTGAGTACACCTGTTTAGTGCAGTGTTTCTCAACCAGGGGTCTGTGGACCCATAGTGGTCCTTAATGTAATGCCAGGGGGTCCTTATAAAATATCTGAATTAATATTTGTATATTTTGAAATTTGACATGTCCCATATTCAATCGTATTGTCCATTTTTTATATATATATATATATATATGTATATATATATATATATATATATATAATAAATATATAATAAATATAAATTTCATGGGAGCAAGTCAACTTATAACAGACACAAGTCTATTATGGTTTTCTACTATGCACCAAAAGAGGGTGCTAGTATACTCAAGTATGAGGTTTAAATCCAGGTACGTAGTAGAGGGTATTTGTTTGAGCAGAGGGAAGCATGGCTTACCTGCTGCATCGCCTCAAGTCAAGATGTCCTGATTAAGAAACTCTTGGTTTCCTGCTCAAAGTAAGACATTATTTTGTTTTATCTGTGCAGTGTATAATTCCAGCAATGTGTTTGCTGATGTTATTTTGTGTTTTCATAGCTATTACGTTTGTGTTTGCGATCATGCCTGTCACAGGCTGACTGTGACCTAGGACTTTTATTTTGAAGGGACTGAGCATGGGTATATGTACAACAAACTCTTTCCACCATTACACATTCATACAAACTAAATGCCGGCAAACTATACCATCCTTATGTAGTTGTATGTTTGTGCCCTAATTTTGGTGTTGTAACATCACATTTATCATCCCAAGTTGTTAGTTTTGTTTTTGTCTGTTAAATATTGTTATTTGTTTAAATGTTTAATGTTCAGTGATGCATCCTGTTCCAATAATGTTACACAGAAAATAATACCAAAAATACTTTACACAATAGGTGTTTATTTCATTTTCTTTAGTTAACAAGTTAACTTCAATGCATTTCAAACAGCTAGAACCGTGGATGTAAGTGTATTCTTATATGTCTTGTCTTTATTGATTTGAGCGGTTTAAACTGTAATAAATGCAAATGATGTATGTTGTAGAGCCGAACTATAATGAAGGAATGATGGTTTTATTTTGTCGTCTGCTTGTAACTTATAGGTTTCCCCTTAAAATGGTATGTTCCAAATATAGGAGGAGCCAAAGCTTTAAAAGGCAGCCAATTTAAGCGGGAATGGAGAGCAGAGAGGTTGAATTGCACATGTATTTTAGGCCTGGATATTGGCATAGTCAAACTTACCTTTATTGATATTATAAATGTTTGATTTATCTCTTTTTTGTTGTTGTTTTTGACTATTGCTACTGTGCACAACTGGGAGAACTACTTGTTTGCACTTTTTTGGATTAAAACCACTCTGAACTGTGCATTTTTGTCCCCTGTTATATATATTTATATATATTTTTTTTTTTTTACACCGCTGGTACATCCTAACCAGTGGCGGCTACTGATCTGTCAGAGAGGGGAAGCTCATTTTCGGCCTACATCATAAAATTGTCTATTTATTTAAAAGTAAATTCTGCCCTACGTTCCTTTTCACTGTGACTCATTTTACCTGCACTATCCACATAGCGAACAATGACAGAGAGTTGAGCACGGCAGGATATATCAGTTGTTTCATCCACCTGCCATCCAAAAAAGGGAGCATCCTGAATTTCATCTCTGATCGGATCAGAAATGGTGGCTGCAAGAGCAGAGATCAAATCATTTTGAATAGTATGGGACATACCAGAAAACACAGTTGAGGACTTGAATTGTGTGGACAGGACAGAGTCAAATTTAAATAATGTTTCTGTGAACTCTCTGTAATTCCCCTTGTTGGATGATTCACTACTCTCATCATGTCCCCTAAATGACAGCTCCTGCCGGCCAAGCAAGGATGTCACATCAATAAGGCCTTATCTGAATTAAATTTTTTTTCATTTATATTTGACTCAAAGAATTTTTTTTTTTTTTTTTTTTTTTTTTTTTCGGTTGTTGGTTTTTGTGCTGTATTTTTATATGAGATATATATATATATATAAAATAACTATTCATGACGCTTAATTGCTTGGTTTTAATTTATGTTTATGGTTCGTTATCGAGTCCACCAAAATTTCAGATTTATAACAACCTCTTTGGAGTTTGGAGTTTTATTAAAAACTAACATAGAAGTAAATTATACTTGATTGCATTTGGTCGTCACAAAGACATTAACCCTCAGGGGTCTGAGGATTTTTGGGACCCTGGAGAAGTTTTGACATGCCCTGACATTTGTGCTTTTTTCAGTTGTTCATAAACATTAATGAAAGTGTCATTACACTGTATTCAGCACAAACTAGGCTACAATAATATGTGAGGAACATGTATGTACATGTTTGTGTTTTTGAAGGAATAACGTTTATGCGTGGTTATTGAAAAAACAAAAAACTTAAGTCACTGAAATAAAGCCCAAAAAATATATATTAAATCTTTGTTCACAAGACTTCTGGGTATTTGAGGTTGTACACTAGAGTTTTTGCTTCAAAATGAGGTAAAAAATGATGCTGCCTACTCCTTCATATAAAACAATAGAGAGATTTAAATTTTCTAAAACATCTTTGGTCAAGAAACACAGTATGCGTGGAGGCGTGAATGCTCAAGTATAATGGGTGTTTCTCAACTGAGAAGACAAAAGAATCCCATAATAAATGACCTGAAATGACTTGCATATTAATGAGGCCTTTCAGTCAGGTAGGCTTTGCAAAAACCCTCTGTGATCATGATTCAAATCGCATCATGGTGTAAATCAAACATACAGAAAAAACAGCAATACTGTGAAATATTATTACAATATAAAATAATGGTATTCTATTATATTCTTTAAAATATAATGTATTTCTGTGATGAAAAGTGTCTGAACAATTGTTACCTCCTATGGCATTTCATATAGGCTTTTAGCTTAAAAGCATGCACATTTGGAGAAATATTGATGGATTCTCATGTTTATGTCAATTTTCTATACAGAGGAGTATTTATTCATTATTTATTGTCATCACTGTGAACGCTGGATACTGTGTTTACAATTCATACTTGCAGCCGGAGGGCGCTCTGTGCACTTTTAGTCCACAAATGCCAATGCTAAAGAAGAATAGGCATTCCAGGAAATAACTGAACTAACAGAGGCCAGAGATCGCTAACTATGGCTATTCAAAACACTTTTCAAGACAATAAATACACGATTGAGACGATGAATGCATGTATTGCCTCTGAATTTGCGTCTGAATGGCACTGGCTCCGTGGGCATGGCCGCATTAGCGGATAATGAGCTGAATCACCGATTGTTTTCGATTTGACTTACATGATTTAAAACCTGACATTTCATGTTTTTTTAGACATAAGTCTAATTTTTTGTGTTTAGTATTCACTAAGTTACAGTTTATTTTCTGAGAACTAATCAGATTGAACTTCCTTCAGAGGGAGACGAGAGATCAAGCATCATGTTAGTTTTCTTTATTTTACAAAAAGCACAACATTTTGTTTTTACTCTGAGTGTACACAAATAAAAGAAGATATTCCACAGATTAAAATGGTGAGCCAATATTCTGGGGTCCTTGAGGACAGTTCTAAATTTGACGGGGGTCCATTACTTTTAATTGTAACGTTTTGCATGAAATTAGTTAATGGACTGTAATGCCATTATATACACCTTTTGCTCCTTTTATTTTTGTCGGTACCCTTTTATTCTACCTTGTGCCCATATGCTCATTTTATATGCTCCACCATCAAACTGTTGGAACCAGTTTACTGGTTGAAAATTTTTGTCAGTTGACTGCAGGTTAATATTCAAAGCCACTTAAGCTCAGATATATGTAGATGTATGTTTTATTTTTTTTTTTTAAATCTGTGCTCTTTTGTTAGTTGTGGTTTTTGTATTATGTTGTGACTTTTTGCACTAGTACTTTATGCCAGTTTCATGTGTTTTTTTTTTTTTTGTTCATAGTTCTTTTGTAATCTAATCTTGTGTCTTTGATGTAATACACTTTGGTTTCTTCCCTCTTTGGATGAATGTTCATGTTTTTGTTTATGTAAACATTTGTAATTGTTTGTTTTTGAGAATAAATAAAAGCTTTAAATATTGTCTTTGATTCAACATTTTTATTTTATGTGGGGTAGGGTTAGAGTCCGAGGGGTTAGAGTCCGAGGGGTTAGAGTCCGAGGGGTTAGAGTCCGAGGGGTTAGAGTCCGAGGGGTTAGAGTCCGAGGGGTTAGAGTCCGAGGGGTTAGAGTCCGAGGGGTTAGAGTCCGAGGGGTTAGAGTCCGAGGGGTTAGAGTCCGAGGGGTTAGAGTCCGAGGGGTTAGAGTCCGAGGGGTTAGAGTCCGAGGGGTTAGAGTCCGAGGGGTTAGAGTCCGAGGGGTTAGAGTCCGAGGGGTTAGAGTCCGAGGGGTTAGAGTCCGAGGGGTTAGAGTCCGAGGGGTTAGAGTCCGAGGGGTTAGAGTCCGATCGGTAAGACTCACAGGTTATAGAGTCCGAGGGGTTAGAGTCCGAGGGGTTAGAGTCCGAGGGGTTAGAGTCCGAGGGGTTAGAGTCCGAGGGGTTAGAGTCCGAGGGGTTAGAGTCCGAGGGGTTAGAGTCCGAGGGGTTAGAGTCCGAGGGGTTAGAGTCCGAGGGGTTAGAGTCCGAGGGGTTAGAGTCCGAGGGGTTAGAGTCCGAGGGTTAGAGTCCGAGGGGTTAGAGTCCGAGGGGTTAGAGTCCGAGGGGTTAGAGTCCGAGGGTTAGAGTCCGAGGGGTTAGAGTCCGAGGGGTTAGAGTCCGAGGGGTTAGAGTCCGAGGGGCTAGAGTCCGAGGGTTAGAGTCCGAGGGGTTAGAGTCCGAGGGGTTAGAGTCCGAGGGTTAGAGTCCGAGGGGTTAGAGTCCGAGGGTTAGAGTCCGAGGGCTAGAGTCCGAGGGGTTAGAGTCCGAGGTTAGAGTCCGAGGCTAGAGTCCGAGGGCTAGAGTCCGAGGGGTTAGAGTCCGAGGGTTAGAGTCCGAGGGTTAGAGTCCGAGGGGTTAGAGTCCGAGGGTTAGAGTCCGAGGGGTTAGAGTCCGACGGTATAGAGTCCGAGGGGTTAGAGTCCGAGGGGTTAGAGTCCGAGGGGTTAGAGTCCGAGGGGTTAGAGTCCGAGGGGTTAGAGTCCGAGGGGTTAGAGTCCGAGGGGTTAGAGTCCGAGGGGTTAGAGTCCGAGGTTAGAGTCCGAGGGGTTAGAGTCCGAGGGGTTAGAGTCCGAGGGGTTAGAGTCCGAGGCTAGGAGTCCGAGGGGTTAGAGTCCGAGGGTTAGAGTCCGAGGGTTAGAGTCCGAGGGGTTAGAGTCCGAGGGGTTAGAGTCCGAGGGGTTAGAGTCCGAGGGGTTAGAGTCCGAGGGGTTAGAGTCCGAGGGGTTAGAGTCCGAGGGGTTAGAGTCCGAGGGGTTAGAGTCCGAGGGGTTAGGAGTCGGAGTTGTTAGAGTCAGAGGGGTTAGAGTCCGAGGTTAGTGTCCGAGGGGTTAGAGTCCGAGGGGTTAGAGTCCGAGGGGTTAGAGTCCGAGGGGTTAGAGTCCGAGGGGTTAGAGTCCGAGGGGTTAGAGTCCGAGGCTAGGAGTCCGAGGCTAGAGTCCGAGGGTTAGAGTCCGAGGTTAGAGTCCGAGGGGTTAGAGTCCGAGGTGTTAGAGTCCGAGGGGTTAGAGTCCGAGGGGTTAGAGTCCGAGGGGTTAGAGTCCGAGGGGTTAGAGTCCGAGGGTTAGAGTCCGAGGTTAGAGTCCGAGGGTTAGAGTCCGAGGGTTAGAGTCCGAGGCTAGAGTCCGAGGGGTTAGAGTCCGAGGGGTTAGAGTCCGAGGGTTAGAGTCCGAGGGTTAGAGTCCGAGGGTTAGAGTCCGAGGGTTAGAGTCCGAGGGGTTAGAGTCCGAGGGGTTAGAGTCCGAGGGGTTAGAGTCCGAGGGGTTAGAGTCCGAGGTTAGAGTCCGAGGGGTTAGAGTCCGAGGGTTAGAGTCCGAGGGGTTAGAGTCCGAGGGGTTAGAGTCCGAGGGGTTAGAGTCCGAGGGGTTAGAGTCCGAGGGGTTAGAGTCCGAGGGGTTAGAGTCCGAGGGTATAGAGAACGAGGGGAAAGAGTCCGAGGGGTTAGAGTCCGAGGGGTTAGAGTCCGAGGGGTTAGAGTCCGAGGGGTTAGAGTCCGAGGGGTTAGAGTCCGAGGGGTTAGAGTCCGAGGGGTTAGAGTCCGAGGGGTTAGAGTCCGAGGGGTTAGAGTCCGAGGGGTTAGAGTCCGAGTTTATAGAGTCCGAGGGGTTAGAGTCAGATGGGTTAGAGTCGGAGGGGTTAGAGTCCGAGGTTAGAGTCCGAGGGGTTAGAGTCCGAGGTTAGAGTCCGAGGGGTTAGAGTCCGAGGGGTTAGAGTCCGAGGGGTTAGAGTCCGAGGGGTTAGAGTCCGAGGAGGTTAGAGTCCGAGGGGTTAGAGTCCGAGGGGTTAGAGTCCGAGGGGTTAGAGTCCGAGGGGTTAGAGTCCGAGGGGTTAGAGTCCGAGGGTTAGAGTCCGAGGTTAGAGTCCGAGGGGTTAGAGTCCGAGGGGTTAGAGTCCGAGGGGTTAGAGTCCGAGGGTTAGAAGTCCGAGGGGTTAGAGTCCGAGGGGTTAGAGTCCGAGGGGTTAGAGTCCGAGGGTTAGAGTCCGAGGGTTGAGTCCGAGGTTAGAGTCCGAGGGTTAGAGTCCGAGGGGTTAGAGTCCGAGGTTGAAGTCCGAGAGTCCGAGGGTTAGAGTCCGAGGGTTAGAGTCCGAGGGTTAGAGTCCGAGGTTAGAAGTCCGAGGGTTAGAAGTCCGAGGGTTAGAGTCCGAGGGTTAGAGTCCCGAGGGTTGGGAAGTCCGAGGTTAGAGTCCGAGGGGTTAGAGTCCGAGGGTTAGAGTCCGAGGGTTAGAGTCCGAGGGTTAGAGTCCGAGGGTTAGTCCCGAGGTTAGAGTCCGAGGGTTAGAGTCCGAGGGTTAGAGTCCGAGGGTTAAGTCCCGAGGTTAGAAGTCCGAGGTTAGAAGTCCGAGGGGTTAGAAGTCCGAGGGTTAGAGTCCGAGGGGTTAGAGTCCGAGGGTTAGAGTCCGAGGGTTAGAGTCCGAGGGTTAGAGTCCGAGGGTTAGAGTCGAGGGTTAGAGTCCGAGGGGTTAGAGTCCGAGGGGTTAGAGTCCGAGGGGTTAGAGTCCGAGGGGTTAGGGGTTAGGGTTAGGGTTAGGTTAGGGTTAGGGTTAGGTTAGGGTTAGGGTTAGAGTTAGGTTAGGGTTAGGGTTAGGGTTAGGGTTAGGGTTAGGGTTAGGGTTAGGGTTAGTTAGGGTTAGGGTTAGGGTTAGGGTTAGGGTTAGGGTTAGGGTTAGGGTTAGGTTAGGGTTAGGGTTAGGTTAGGGTTAGGGTTAGAGTTAGGTTAGGGTTAGGGTTAGGGTTAGGGTTAGGGTTAGGGTTAGGGTTAGGGTTAGGGTTAGGGTTAGGGTTAGGGTTAGGTTAGGGTTAGGGTTAGGGTTAGGGTTAGGGTTAGGGTTAGGGTTAGGGTTAGGGTTAGGGTTAGGGTTAGGGTTAGGGTTAGGGTTAGGGTTAGGGTTAGGGTTAGGGTTAGGGTTAGGGTTAGGGTTAGGGTTAGGGTTAGGGTTAGGGTTAGGTTAGGGTTAGGGTTAGGGTTAGGGTTAGGGTTAGGGTTAGGTTAGGGTTAGGGTTAGGGTTAGGGTTAGGGTTAGAGTTAGGGTTAGGGTTAGGGTTAGGGTTAGGGTTAGGGTTAGGGTTAGGGTTAGGGTTAGGGTTAGGGTTAGGGTTAGGGTTAGGGTTAGGGTTAGGGTTAGGGTTAGGGTTTAGGGTTAGGGTTAGGGTTAGGGTTAGGGTTAGTTAGGGTTAGGGTTAGGTTAGGGTTAGGGTTAGGGTTAGGGTTAGGGTTAGGTTAGGGTTAGGGTTAGGGTTAGGGTTAGGGTTAGGGTTAGGGTTAGGGTTAGGGTTAGGGTTAGGGTTAGGGTTAGGGTTAGGGTTAGGGTTAGGGTTAGGGTTAGGGTTAGGGTTAGGGTTAGGGTTAGGGTTAGGGTTAGGGTTAGGGTTAGGGTTAGGGTTAGGGTTAGGGTTAGGGTTAGGGTTAGGGTTAGGGTTAGGGTTAGGGTTAGGGTTAGGTTAGGGTTAGGGTTAGGGTTAGGGTTAGGGTTAGGGTTAGGGTTAGGGTTAGGGTTAGGGTTAGGGTTAGGTTAGGGTTAGGGTTAGGGTTAGGGTTAGGGTTAGGGTTAGGGTTAGGGTTAGGGTTAGGTTAGGGTTAGGGTTAGGGTTAGGGTTAGGGTTAGGGTTAGGGTTAGGGTTAGGGTTAGGGTTAGGGTTAGGGTTAGGGTTAGGGTTAGGGTTAGGGTTAGGGTTAGGGTTAGGGTTAGGGTTAGGGTTAGGGTTAGGGTTAGGGTTAGGGTTAGGGTTAGGGTTAGGTTAGGGTTAGGGTTAGGGTTAGGGTTAGGGTTAGGGTTAGGGTTAGGGTTAGGGTTAGGGTTAGGGTTAGGGTTAGGGTTAGGGTTAGGGTTAGGGTTAGGGTTAGGGTTAGGGTTAGGGTTAGGGTTAGGGTTAGGGTTAGGGTTAGGGTTAGGGTTAGGGTTAGGTTAGGGTTAGGGTTAGGGTTAGGGTTAGGGTTAGGGTTAGGGTTAGGGTTAGGGTTAGGGTTAGGGTTAGGGTTAGGGTTAGGGTTAGGGTTAGGGTTAGGTTAGGGTTAGGGTTAGGGTTAGGGTTAGGGTTAGGGTTAGGGTTAGGGTTAGGGTTAGTTAGGGTTAGGGTTAGGTTAGGGTTAGGTTAGGGTTAGGGTTAGTTAGGGTTAGGGTTAGGGTTAGGGTTAGGGTTAGGGTTAGGGTTAGGGTTAGGGTTAGGGTTAGTTAGGGTTAGGGTTAGGGTTAGGGTTAGGGTTAGGGTTAGGGTTAGGTTAGGGTTAGGGTTAGGGTTAGGGTTAGGTTAGGGTTAGGGTTAGGGTTAGGGTTAGGGTTAGGGTTAGGGTTAGGGTTAGGGTTAGGGTTAGGGTTAGGGTTAGGGTTAGGGTTAGGGTTAGGTTAGGGTTAGGGTTAGGGTTAGGGTTAGGGTTAGGTTAGGGTTAGGGTTAGGGTTAGGGTTAGGGTTAGGGTTAGGGTTAGGGTTAGGGTTAGGGTTAGGGTTAGGGTTAGGGTTAGGGTTAGGGTTAGGGTTAGGGTTAGGGTTAGGGTTAGGGTTAGGGTTAGGGTTAGTTAGGGTT